>NC_072734.1:169581909-169635455 GCF_026930045.1 Uloborus diversus
CGTAACATCAAAGTACTTTAAAACATAATCTATTGCTTGCTTAAGATTTATCTGGTAAATAAGTTAATATATGTACAGTTGTGATCATCTATTTTCATTAATGCTCATATAGATCAATTTTACTCTAAGCTTTTGAAATATAGCTCAGTTTGTTTGGCACTCTTGGCTTCCTTAAGAGGTTTTTCACCTCCAGCTCAGTCAATTCCTAAGCCAGGCTGATGAGTGCTAATAAGCACGAAACTGCAGTCCTCGGCTTGAATGACCGAGTTGGTGGTGTCTTTCATGTATAGCTTATATGTTTTTCAAAGGTGTAATTATTTTTATTCTCATGTTTAAGCTTGAAATGTTTCATTTTAATAACTGGGTGTCTTAGTCCCTTAAATACTAACAAAGTTTTGACAGCATTTTTCAATATACAGAAATAATTAAAGTGAAACATAAATCATGTCATAGAGTATATTCCTTTCTGTTTTTATTTCAGGGTTGCCAAGAAAGACAAAATTATAGGTTATCCAATACACATAGAAAATACCACAAAAAGAAAGTATTCAAGAAATAGATTAATATTCAATCTTTGCTTTGTATGTGATTCCTCAAAAAGAACAATGCAGTATGAACCATTAGTTAGAAAACTTGCTAACTACCTTGTAAAATTAGAAGTAAGTGTTTTAGTTGTATACTTATTTTAAATAATTATGATATTCAACTATACATAAGAGATGCATACAGTAAATCAATAGCAAAAAAGATGGGAAAGGGGATGGTCCCTGGATCTTCCCTTGAAATTCAAAGCTAAACTTAAAAAATGAATACTGAAATTATTTTTATGTTTAAAGATGTTTTTCATCATCTAATCAATTTTATACAGGTATGACTGTCTATAGTTGGGGCAAACCTAACCTGGCAGGGTTGTAATGCTGTTATTAAGAACTGTGTAAACTTCACAATGCTGCCAAGGTAGTTTTGCCCCAACTATAGTGTGTAGTATGTCTATCTGACCTACATAATATGTAAAACTCTGCAAATTCAAATATAATTTTTTCAAATTTTCTGCCAAAAAACACTGTGCCTCCCAAGTTCTATACTTTGCAACTCTAGCATGTTTATTATTATTATTATTATTGTTATACTCACTTCTTTTTGAGTATTAACTTTAAGAACCACAAAATTAGCGAGCAACAAATGTTGCTCAATGATAAAATTTGTTTTAAAAATATCATAAATTTCGGCAAATTTTGAAACTTTTCTTCTAACGACATTTGTCTTTATTATCAAGGACTAGTGTCTATGTAAAATTAAAATCAAATCCTGATTGCTTCACTTCACAATTCGAAGCCTCAGATTTTGCTTTTCTTCACCTGGTGGACACTCCCCTTGAAGAATTTCTTGCTATGCCACTACAGTTGGTCATTCAGGGTTTTTTTAGAGGACAATTTCTGTATTTTTGACTGCCATTGCATCTGTTGACATGCAAATACAATTGAAGAAGAACTCTTAAGGTATTCTAAATAGTTATCAAAGATTAAAGAAATAAAATAGAAATCAATTATTAGCTTGGTTCAAAGTTATTATCCCGCTTAGATTATGTTTTGGCATGTCATACATAGATGTGGTACAAAAAAAATATCTGAATTGAACCAGAAAAATATAATTTGCAAATATTTAGAAATTCCTCATTTTTATTTCACAACATTTCAAGTTTTCTATATTTTATGATGTTGGTTAAAATATTGCAATGTAAGAACAGATGTTTCAACAAGTTCAAAAATAGTTTTGGAGCAGAAGTGCACACCCATATGCTGCAAACAAATTTTGTCACCAAATTTCATGAAAATCGGCTGAACGATCTAGCTGCTATATAATGCGCGTCACAGACATTCAGGGATCAGACATCAAAACATCCAGAATTTCAGCTTTATTACTTGTAGACAAGATTACCATTTATTCAACAAGATTACCATTTATTCATTTATTTGTTTTTAAAAAAATCAAATGCATTGAAAATATCAAGTGCAAAGTTAACTCACATGGTTCAAAGTCACCTTAAATGACTACAATGCAGTGATTATTTTCATGTTGCACTTATCTTGGCTAAGGTAAAAGAAGTGTGTGCATTTTCAAATTATGATTCATGGGTAGTTGTTTCAGTTATTCGGTGGTTTATTGGACTTATTTTCTCTTTCAGTTAGAAGATGGATTTTTATACAATGAACAGACTAAAGCTCAACTTCCTGCAATAATGGCAAATATAAGAGATGAACTGAATAAGAATGGGAAATGTTGCATACCAATAAGTATTATTGAATTGCTATAACTTTCAGTGTTCTATAATGCTGTGATGGTGATATTTTGTATTATTTGATCCATTAATCAATCAGTTATGTAGTTCAGCAAAATTTTTTTAGTCATTTAAATCAAAATTCAGTAGTTATTTAAATCTACTTATTGTTAAGTATTTTAGTATTAAGTGCTTTTAGTAAAATTACTTATAATCAAACAAAAAAATTAATCTAAATATTATTTCAATTCTAAATTTAAATAGAATTTTATTTTTATATGTATATTAAAAGGAATTGGTATGCATTTTTTATTAAAGTGCCAGTTTTTATCTTGTATGACATTTCTTGAAATGCACTGGAAGCGGGTTAATTGAATCAACAACAATTGAACAAAATCCAGCTTTATCAAATTAGCCACTTTATTGAAACCGTTTAGAACAAACATGATTCATATTAGCGGCGGCCACTGTATTCAAAATACATCAAGAAATGACAAAAATATTTTTTAAAATTCCGATAAAAATAACCCAGGGCTGAAGAAAAAGTTGTATAGTGAAAAAAAATAAAATAATGGAACAAAAAAGAAGTAAATACTCGAAAATATTTTCAAAAAATCCCCCCACCCCCACCTTAAAAAATAAAGTCATGGACTGGGTTTGTCGACATATTTTCTTTCTTCCTTGGCGACAATAAAACAATTGCTCAAAGGGATTGGCAATATCTGCAAAAAAATGGCAACCCTAGAATTAAGAAATTGAAGTTGTTGAATGTGGCCAACTACAAAATTTGTAGATTGCTATAGCCAGAAATAAAATCACTAAAAATAAAAAATCCGCCAAGTGATGTGCCTTTAAGGGAAAGGTACCTTTCTGGAAAAAAATAGCAATAAGATGGTGCAAAGCAAAATTACAAACTTCTTTACTACTGTGAAGAAGATTTAAAAAAGCATGTATGAATTTTTATAATATTTTACAAAAACTTATTCTTTAACTGCATTCAATTTGGGCCTCACTATGAGTGAGTTCTACTAGATTTACCTTGAGTGAAAACAAATTGAATGTTTTGTTTTCCCCAACCTATTCAACACAACATTTTATTAATTTTCAAAATTGGCATGAAATTTATTTTATCTCTTTTTTTTTACATTTAGTTACTATATTAGGAATGTCTAATGCCCACTGCTTGTGGAATTCTCTTTATAACGTATCAAGTACCCTTATTTAGTTTCCTTTTTTGTCTTTAGATGAATCAAATACCATTTACTTGAATGTAATTAGAGTATATCCAATGCCTCCTCATGTACAAGATCAAGATGTCCCCATATTTACTGAAAGAAAATTTCCTGTGCCATTGTCTGAATGGAATATAACGATGCAACAAGTATGAAAATCTTATTCTTTTTCAATTATACCTTCAACATGTTTTTCAATCGCAATTGTATGCCTTACTTCTATGTGTATTGTATTACTGACAAAATTGTGTGAGAAATGTGGGACATTTTTTGGAATATTTACTTTCTCAAAATGCTACCTCATATTTCCTGAAATGCCATTGGCTACCCTCTCTTTCTCCTGTTAATATTTGGATGAAAAAGCTCCTTTAATTCCCTCGCCTCCACCATTTCACCTCCTCCCCTTTGTTTTTATTAATTAATCAGTCTGCCGTTAGCCAGTATATAATTGGATGGTGTGTCATGCAATTTTGACAATCAATATTTTTATCTCCTCTCTTGTGTGTGATGTTTAATTTGTTCTTTAATTTTCTTTACATTGAAATTTTAAAAATCTGTTACCTTAAAATATGTAGCAAACTGAATAGAAGCTCCAAATTCAATGCATCTAGCCTGTGTTTCTCCATCACAGTTCTAGTCAAATATAAGATGTAAACAATAGCATTGTTTTAAAAAACAGAAACATGCTATTTTTTAAGATCTTTCAAAGAATAGAAAAAGGCGTAAAATTGCCAAAGTTAATACGGAAATAGGCAAACTTAAGGATAGTTACTAGTAATACTGTACGTAGTAAGTAAGCACCCCTCTGCTCCTCCATTTTACAGAATAGCTGTATTTATTTATTCTCCCATAATGCATTTTTAATTAATTTATTTTTTAAAAAATTATGACACGAAAAGTACTAAAACAAACATCTTGAGGATTTTATTTTTTTATGAATGTACATGTGTGTCTGTGTGCTAAGCATTTATGCTCACACTCGCTTGTTTTTTCATTGTAGGTCTAAGTTTTAAACAATTATGCTGCATTGCCTTTTGTTCCTAAAAAATAAAAGAGCTGTGCATGTTTGTAATTTTGCTTACTAATGCAGTGAAACTTCTATGAGCGACCACCTCTCTACAGAGTCGATCTCAGTTAAGTACCAATTATCCAAAGCTTTGCCCCCCCCCCCCCTACCATTGACTCATGTTAAAAGTCTTCAGAGTGGCAATCCTCTGTTACTGACGGGATTTATCTCTAATAATTCTCTCTGTGAATTCTCTTGCATTTTTCACATATTTGCATGTTAACCAACAAAGATATATATAAATATTTTAGAATAGAGAGTTTTTGAATATTGAAGTTTCAGGCACTAACCTGTTCGGGACCAGCGGAAAGAGGAAGTGGTCATGGGACTGGGCAATTTTTCTTAGTTAAGCCTAAATTTATTTTAAAATTCAAATAAAACAATTACTGCAATTAAATGCATTAGAATGTTATCAGAGAATATTAATGATAGTAAACTTTCGATTCACCATCATTAATATTTCTGGGGTACATTCCAGCAAAATTTTCATGATATTAAAAAAAAACTGCTAATTTTAACTTAAAATGGCTTAATTTTAGAAAAATAAAAGACTATGCATTTACATGGGTTTTTGAAAAGTTATAATTTTGCATACAACAAAAGTCATAAGTTTACACTATAACCCACATCCTCAGAATCACTGCATCCAGTATTCAAAAATAACTCCTTCATTTTCATGTACGATTCGTTCATCAATTTTTGGCATCTGACCCTCAGTTAAAAATTTCATTCTTTTATCCATGGTGATTGAAATAAAACTGAACCTAACCATAAGAAATAGGATCTAGCAAACACAAAACTGAAATTTTTACTCCCACCCTTAATCAATAAATATTCATCCTTTCCATTTCTCTAAAATATAACAAGCATAACAAGCAAAACCCATAAATCTGAGCTCTAACTAATAGTCAGAGAGAATATCTAATGACACTGGTCACCAGATAGACCCCAATGATGATAGCCCCACTCCCCTGCTTTGGGAAGCAATCTTTCAAATCTTAATCTTTACTAATAATAAAGCTGAAAGTCTCTCTGTCTGGATCTCTGTGACAGGCATAGCGCCTAGACCGTTCGGCCGATTTTCATGAAATTTGACTCAGAATTTGTTTATAGCATGGGGGTGTACACCTGGAAGCGATTTTACAAAAAAATTATTTTGTTCTTTTTCTATTCCAATTTTAAGAACATTTTACCGAGCAAATTATCATAATGTGGATGAGTAAATTACAAAATTATCATAACGTGGAACCGTAACATGGGCGAGCAAATAAACATAGCAAATTGGCGAGAAATTCATCATCCATTATTTGTAAATATACAGGCGAACCAAATGACCTTTTGATTTTCTACTACGGGCAAAGTCGTGCGGGTACAGCTAGCGAAAAAAAAACTTCATCACATCAAATTGAGTGTGTGCCAGACGTTAATGTTTATGTTTTTTCTTTAGATTTTAAATAAATTACAAAATGAGGCACTTTTGGGAAAATCAGGGGAAAAAAAGAACTAGTATGTTGTGGCCATTACAAAACTTTCTTCTATATTTTTCTTGTGAATTCTGATCAATCCCTATGCTTGAAGAGAATGCAATATTCCCAGCAACAAAAAAAAAAACCTGACGGCCGTCCGAATTCCTGAATTCCCACAAAAGCAAAGAACGACTTGAAAGTTATTTTAAAAGCCTTGCTTGAATTAATTAGATGTTTTATTAACTTTATGGCTACAGTTATTAATTTTAAATCATTGCGATAACATTTCCGATTATTTCCCAAAAATTAAAATCACATGAAATAAGCAGACGACAGTATTACAATTTATCTTTCTTATTGTTGCATTTATAAAGCTATTTTTATTTACACAAAAAAAAAATCAGCCCCCCCATGGAGCGATTGGCGCCAAAATTGAAACAACGCCTATTTACAAATAGATTCACATTTGTTCCAAATTTCATCCAGAACGTAGCATTACTTCTTGAGATATGGCACTCACAATGAAAAAAAAGAACATTCGATTGCGCCACCCCCCTTTTCAGCTTTTGACACCGAAATAAAATCAGCTCTTATACCCACTAAGGGCTACTTGCCGATAAATTTTTCTTTCATTCCGTTCATTATTTCTTGAGATACAGCAGTCACAATTGACGACAAAAAACGTTCTATAGCTCAACCCCCGTTTGAGTTATTGACGCCAAAATTGAATCTGCACCTGTTCTTGTTAATGGCAACATATGGACCAAATTTTGTTTGATTCCGCCAGTTACTTCCTGAGGAATAGCAAGCACGCGTAACTTAAAAAACGTCCCATTGCTCCACCCCCCTTGGAGGAATTCGCGCCAAAAACCAATGGGCACAAGTTTACATAGGGGCACATATGTGTACCAAATTTCGTTCGATTTCATGCGGTAGTTTTTGCTGTAGAGTGGCCACAAAAAACTGGTCACACACAGACGTGACACACATACACACACACACACATACACACACATACACACAGACAGACAGACATTTTCCAAAAACAGTCGAAATGGACTCAGCACACCTCAAAACGTTCGAATCCGTCAAAATTCGAAATTCGAAAATTTGCACGAATCCAATACTTTCTTCTATATATTAGATATAGAAGAAAGTAAAAAAATAAATATTTTGCCATGCTTTGAAAGAGTTACAGTATTGTGTGGCTCAGCATCAATAGGGCTCGATGGACCAGTCAAAGACATTAAATTTGTAGGAAATGGGGAGGGTGGTTAATACAATAAGGAAATCAAGACTTCTTAAATATACACCTTATCTGAAAGTTAGGTGCCAAAGTTCAATTGAAGTTGATTTCATATGGTAAGCAAACAACATTGCTTCACAAAAAAAAAAAAAAAAAAAACTTGTTTTGCCACACTTGATGAACTTGCTTACCTTGGTTTTAACTGATTTTAACCGATGGACTTGTCCAGGGCCGATCCCCAATCTTGAGTTGGACTGCGTTTTTCTTTCTGAAATATTTAACCATTTCTATGAGCGAAATGCAGTAACTAAAAGAATAAGCAATTGTTTAAACAGGGGTGTTTGTGATCCAAAATTTTTTTGTTGCAGTTTCTGATAATTTTGGGTTGACCAATACATTCTAAAACTGAAAAATACTTCAAATTAATAAATAAATAATTTTTTTTCCCAATGATTTCTATTTAAAGTATCACCTAGCAATAATAGCAAAACTTTTCTTAAGTAAGTTGTTTAAACAATCGAATGTTGACACTCATCTGAGCAACCAGCGCTCTTGACGATTGATTTTTCTGGAAACTGGAGATGGTCGCTCCTGAGAAGTTCCCTGGAAAATCTCTGCCATGGGCAGGTAAAGGACAGTATCTGCAGAAATGAGTTTTTGAGATAAAAGAAGGAGCGCATTTTGGATTCAATACTAACGATAGGGAAATGTAGAAATTAGACGTTTTTATTTTCAATGGGAACCAAATAAGCAAAGCTTGTACAGTAAAGCTAACGTACATTAGGTGACAAAAATGCAAAAGGAATGAAAAATTTGTAGTTACTTCCCTTTACCTGTTCACAGCGGTATTGTTTAATAAGTGTGCTTTTGCTTAATGCTTACAAAATGTGATTTTGCTTAATGCTTATAAAAAATGTTTTTGCTTTCTACCTATAAGAATTTAATATTTTGCTTTCACAATCATAACTATTAAATAGCTTTGCATGTTAGTGTGCTAAATATGTGTTCTTTCTAATTTGTGAAATATATTCTCTGCATTTAAAGTCCTCCCCCCCCCCCTTTTTTTTTGGCAAAAGTGAAAGTTTGACGTTTTTAAGCTGACCTTTAAATTAGTTTATGTACTGTTTATTTAAAAATATGTATATTCTTACATTAATTGTTTGTTTTTAATGCTACAGTGGGATTTGACTGTAATGTTGGTAAGTGCCCAAGAAATATTATGGTATGTTCAAGTTTATAGCTCTAAAGCTCTTTTCATATTTCTATTTCTTTTTAAGTTTTAGTTTCGACATTGTTTATGCATGCATATAATACTCTTCATTTCTTTAGGTAATATGGTAAGTTTTTTTTTTTTTTTCGTTTCGACACATTGTACTTATACCAAACAATATTGATAGCTTTCCTGCAGTATTTTTTTACTGTGTTTGCTAATGATCTTCCTTAATCTAATATGTCACAAGGAAGAGAGAGGGGTTAAGGTGAAGTGTCATAGTTTGTGACAAGGGGGGGGGGGGTCCAAAATTTTTAAAAAAAGTGACATCATTTAAGGATAGCCCCTTAAGAAACTTTTTTTTTAATTGAAAGATAAAGAAATTGCTTCCTTGTTGCTCTTTAGCTGTTAACTTTTTTAAAGAAGAGGGTCCTCTTTTTTTTTTTTTTTTTTTTTTTTGCAAATGTGTGCTTTAATAATGTTGATAGCATCATTTATGCTTTAAATTAGTTGGACATCTTTATAGTTTCCTGGGTATAGTGTGAAACTGGTTGTACTACAGTGCCGATTGTTCTAAGGAGCATATATTAAGGGCAGCACATGGGAAAAAACTCCATAAGTCTAAAAAAAAAAAACTCTGTTTGAGAAAAGCACATTTCAATCTTTGAATGATAGGACTTTCCCCCAGTACTTTCTGTTTTCAAACTAATATTTCACCCGACTTATGAGGTTTTCTACAAAAGATGATAGACTATTCAAAAAGTATATTTCAGCAATTAATAGATTGCTTAATTATTCTGTTTCCTCAGAGCCGGCCTTAAGCCGATTAGAGCAAAAGGGTCCAATGGGGCCCCACGCCAGCAGGGGCCCCACTCTAAAAAAAATTCACTCGCAAAAATAATTAAGAAAATAAAAAGTTCAAATGAACTTAACTGATAATAATTGTAATATACTTAACTGATATTTAAGCTGGGGGTATGGAGGTGAAAGTGTGATTAAGGGAGTAGGGGAAGTTCCCTGAGACTTTTAGCATCCCTTTTAAAGTAAGCAAATATCTGTCCCTAGAAACCTATCTAAAACTAGTACTATCAAATAAATTTCCACAAGAAATTAAAAAAACATACAGCCAGTTATATTTTTAAATCCATATCTAAGGCCATAAGCGCTGTACCCTATAACTTTCGGTCAAGAGAAAGGAACTAGATAGTGGGAATCAAAGTGCAAATTTTTAATGATTATCAGCAATTAATACGGTTCCCTATCCCAGGATCTTACTATCACATTGGCAATGCGGAAACTTACCCCCGAGACTCCGAAATTTCAGGAATCTCCAAAGCTATCTTTTTAATTTATTTCATTTATATATTTACTTTTATTTTTTTACTTTCTATACTTGTGTTGATAAAAAATCTTAAAACTCAGCAGCAATGACAATTTTTTTACTACACAATTAACACTAACGTAGGTGCAATTCTGAAAAATAAACAAACAAAAGATACTTCAAATACAGCGTGCTTTTATTAGGGTAAAACATCTCCATAACGATTCTATAAAGCAAATTGCCATTAATCTTCTAACGTTTCTACATATAGCCTGGAAATAGGTTTTTAAATCTTCAAGCCCAAAAATTTCTTGGGGCAGCCACCAAACCCTGACATATCTCCTAACGTGACTGAAAAGATGCGTTTTTAAAATTCAATTTCAAAAAATTCAGGAGGAGGCTACTCAAATGCCTACCCGTACCTCAACTTTAACACAAAAAAAACTGACTGAAATTACATCATTCAGTTTCAATTTTAAAATATTTCCAAGGAAGCAAAATTCATAAATTTCACCACCCTCCTCCCCTTCTTCTCCGCTAACGACTCCAAAGCAGGGGAGTGCACAGAAATTTTCACGCCATCACAAATGACTTTTCCGGGCCCCCCTTCCATATTGTTTACCCCTATATTTCACCCCTAGTTTAAAAAATATTGGGCCCCCTTCAGGCTCAGGCCCGGGCCAACAGGTGTCCCATCTCTCGCTCCCACCCCTGTGCACGCCCCTGCTCCAAAGGCAGCCTAAAATAGTGTTTTTAAGATTTAAATTTCAAAATACTTTCTGTGTGGTAAAGGTCTCTGAAACCTTTTTCCTAACTAATGACCCCTTTCTTTAGAATCAGCACAATGGCTTAAAATTTCCGTTTTAGAAAATAATACTACGAGTGAACCCTCAAACACTTCTTTCTCATGGATAAGCATAAAATTGATTTCAGTTTCGAAAAAAAAATTAAGGGAGGAATCTCTTCCCTTTTCCTCCATCGTTTCCAAACACAGCCTAAAATTGAGTTTTTAACACTTCAATATCGAAAAATTTTCGAAGAGTCACTGAGTCCCCTAATGTCACCAATGATAGTCTAAAATTGCGCTTTAAAGCTCTCGATAGGAGATCAACAAATTCCTTTCATCTCCATTTTCATCAACATAACCTTGGGACTAAAATTTCGGAAAAAAATTCTGAGAGGAGCCGTCAATTCCCTATCATTACCAAAATTAATCTAAACTTATCTTAAATTTTAAAAATAATTCGGTAGGCGGGGAACTTCCGCCTTACTCCTTTCCCTTCATTTTGCACAGAATTGTCCAAATTTGTGATTTTAGACGTCGGCTTTAAAGACTCTTCCGGGAACCGTGGGTGGTTTATCTGACCTCTAATGCCCCTCCCCCTCCCCAAACCCTTGTCTCCGTACCAAAACTGCTTTTCTTACACTAATTTCGAAAAATTTCCCAAGAAGAGCTCCCCCGTTCCCTGCAATTCCGTTCCACTTCTGACATCCCTAAGACGGCTGATTTTTTGCATGAAGTCTAAAATTCCTTTTTAGAACTGATAAATTTTGGTGCATTTTCTTTTTCCGTCTAAGCTGTAAATTGCTTAGGCGGCTCGTACGAGAGGGGGGGGGAGGCAACTGCCCACTCACTTCCAATATTGAAGGGAATTGCGCCCTCACTTCTCATTTTCTCAAAGTTGCACAATAATGATCGATACAAAAATGATTTTTTATGGGTAGAAAATAAATTTTATTCCACGAAAATAAAATTCCAACTAAATGGACTTTTCTAGTGTTATTTCACGATGATCGAACTTTGAATTGGAAGAAGAAAGTCTACGGTGGTCATCATCCGTCCCGGTTTTGGAGGCCATATTCCACATTGTTTGGAAAATATTTTATCAGTCATGTTAAAATCCCAGAATATCGTTCAATTTAAAAAAAAAAAAAAAACGAACAAGAAATCAGCAGCCGGGGCGCCGTTCCCTAACCCCCACACTTCTCCCCCCCCTTTTCTCGTGCACTAAACGCATGTGATTGAGCATAAATATTCTCCGAGCTATTTTTCTTATGTTCTTAAAATTTACCTTTATTTTTGCGATCATTCATTCATTCATTCCTTTAATAATGAAAAAAAAAAAAATGCAAAAATCAAATGTGCTTGCCCGAATCTGAAAAATCGGTCGGCACTTCTCGAATTTATATTACCGTTCTGTAAAGGGTCCCGCCAGATCTCTCCAATCGGGCCCCGCATCTGCTAAGGCCGGCTCTGTGTTTCCTTAAAAAAAAACTGACTGACAGGTTCTTTTCATGTACCCTTCATGTCTATAAAATTCCTGTTCTTTTTCATGTTAGAATAGTTTTATGCGTCCAATGTTTTCTACATACAAAATTGATTTTGTATTTCGAGCTCTGTATGTTACGGGAAAATGTACCCTACCTGTCTTCCAGTCTTAGTTTCCATCCTATTTATATTGCACTTACTGTCTTTTGTATGTATTTTAATTTTAATAGTTTCTTAAATTTTCCTTTGTGTAATAATATATGATGTTTCATTGATAAAATTTTTGAGGACATTTAATTCAACTTCAGTCTGCATTTTTCTCCATAATGGTATTACTGTTGCTAAAGTACTTGCAGTATAAAAAGCAAGTTTGAATTTATTGCTTCTCATGTTACAATACAGGTGTACGACATGCTACACTCACTGTGTTTTGATGATAAGGCGATTCTCGAAAAAATGTCCCGTGTGTAACGCTAAGTTTTTTATTTTTTCCAGCTAACCAAAGCCTTCAAAAATAATGCTGTTGGGGAATAATGCATGCTTTAATATACTATCAAAGCATAACAGTTAATCCATATTTAATTAATAGTTACTTAAATAAAATGAAAAACTTAATGTTACACACGGGACATTTTTTTGAGAATTGGCCTTTTACTGTATTGTTTAGAAATAATGCTAGATCATTGTGTCAATTAATTTTACTATTAGAAGAGATTACAAAGTAAGTTTTTTTTTTTTGCTAAAATGCCACCTATGCTCATGTTGTTGGTCTCGCGCACAAGCTTTGGCCTTTTTGCCTAATTTTAAGTCTAATTTCATCATTATGATCGAAAAATGAATGGCATTAATTTAAAAATAAAAACCTGCTTACATATTATGCATCACTTTTTCATAAATTACATAACTTAAAGATCATTTTAAAAATGAGATATTTCATCAGCTGCTGACCAGTTTAAAAATTGATTGATGTAATCAACAGTAAATCTAAACAAGGGATAAAATAATTTTAAGTTTAGTATTGAGGTTTTAAAATTATCAAATTGTAACTAATATTTTATATTTGTTCTTTTTCGAGTATGTTTTATTAACTGGTGGTTTACTTTAATTTCAGATCTTACCTTACATAGATGGATTTAGACATGTAGCCAAAATTGCTGTGGAAGCGGGTGTTGAAATTCGTCTTGTGAAAGCATTTATACAAAATATGGTGTTAGTATAAAAATTCTTAGTGCATTTTGGAATAAAAATACATCTTATAAACTATGCATTTTGGAATAAAAATTAATCTCATAAATTATGTTTCTTTTAAAATGTTGCATTTTCTTTCTTTGGTTTGTGTGTGTGCCCTTTTATTTTTCATTCAATCCATTTTCATAAATATATTTGTGATTTAATGGCAAATGCCTCAAATCAACGATGATTGATTATATGTATCTGTAAAATAGAAAAACCTGCTTTTGTTAATATAATTTTTTCAATTCAACTTTTTCCACTTGTTTACAATGCTTAACGCTTTTGCTAAAAATTGCAATCTTTTTGCCTCTTCAGCAAGAATTAAAATGTGCAAATTTAAAAAAGTTTGAGATTGATCTTTGAAGTGTAGATGAATATTTTTTATTATTATTTTGTCATTATTTTAACTTATTTTCTAAACACTTTATTGCGAGTGTCAAAGTAAATCGCTAAAATCTTTACAATTGCAAATGCTTTCGTACTATTGTTATAAAAATAAATTTTATACATGATTAGAAATTAAATGTTTAGAAAATTTTGAAATATTTGTGCAATTTTAGGTAAATTGATTTTTAAGCAATCAATTTTTAAGAATTTGGGTTAAATTGCTTTAAAAGAAATGCTGCATTGAATACAACACAAAAATAAATCTGCTACTATCTCTCCTTTGCGAACATTTTGATATTTTCCAAATGCATATCTTGTTGAATAACCTCCCCTGCACTCAAAATTTTGAATTTTAGTTTCTCTAAAGACACCGAAACTACAAAACTATTTATTTGAAAACTTATGTTTTGGGGTACTATAAAAGCATTAAAATTAAAAATGTCATTTTATGCTACATTTTGAAATTATTTATTGCATTAAAAAGACAACACTGTAAAGATAATAAAGCGATAAAAATAAAATAACATTCTGTTTTTGTGTATGTATTTATTCAACTAGTATGTGTTTTCAATAAAGATGTAAAAATAAGTTTTGAAAATAGTCTGATGTACCTCCAAAGTTGACTTCTTTTCTATATTGACCATCTTCCGAAGTTGACCAAATTTTTATAGATTGAAATCTCACAATACAGTTTTTCTTTGCTTCTTTTTTATTTTCTCGAAAAGTCCTTCATGTGATCAGTTTCCTAGCACTTTCATTTGTTAATCCCTTATCTTCTTTTCTGTCCCATCTGCACATGAGGGTGTGTACAGAAACTTTAGGGCAACTTGTCAGTTTGCTCACTTTGCCCCCCCCCCCTCCCCCTCTCCCATAAAAATTATCAAACTTCTACTGCTCAGATTCCTAGTTGAACTAATAGTTTCCTACTAGGCTGACTGGCCTCTCCTTGGCCTGTGCTTTCTCAAGAAAGCACATCCGTTTTGGTTCTGCCCATACCACATATGGATTTTGCTATTTCTTTTGATTCTGCCCCAAATGTATTTGAGCGAATTTTCAAGCAATATGTCCCAAAGAAAAGAGCCTCTAAAATTTCACATTGAAAGAGAAAATTTGGCAGTTATATCTTCTCTAAAACTGAAAGTTATTTTTCAGAAAAAGATCAACTTTTCTCGTTTTGTCAATCACTGTTTATTTTTTGACTTTCTGACAGATTGCACAGAACTTTCAGTGTTAGTTTTGTCTGAATTTTCTGCCGAATAAGGGTAGGCTTATCAGATATTTTGCCTATTATTTCTATACATTGTTTTTAAAGTAGAAACAACTTTGTCATGCAATGAAGTAAAATATAGCAATGTAATAGTCTTTTAATGTTTGGTAACTATGTACTATTTTCTTTCTTTTTCAGGTACTATGGTGTTGTGACTTTAATTCCCATATTTATGTACTCAAATGTATACACAGCTACACCTAAATTAAATGAATTAGCTCAAAACACCCATCTTCAAGAAGAATGTGCTAAATTTGTTGCTCGTCAAGGTAAATAACATTTAAAAGATTTCAAAAAAATTTCATAATTTTCTGGCCCAATTTTTAGTGATTTTATTTATTTATTTATTTATTAGGAAGTCATAAACCATGTTTTCGATCCATCTTTATGCTATACTGTCAACTGAATCCAGAAACTAATGTGAAGACACTCTGTCTTCGACACAACCCACGTGCAATTGGCATAGATGAGAGGTCAGTATTAATGTTTCTTCTCATCAATATTGATCATATCAGAATTTTCCATTTCAGTTATGTCACTTAACTCGGCGACTTGTTTACTTTGTTTACCTTGACAAAAATAGCAAAATAAAAATAAGCTATTTGAAAAACTTTTTAAAGCCAAATTCATAATGTGCTGTATCAGATAAATCTTTTCGAAGTGAAAATTTTGCAGATCTTATTGTGTTAAGATAAAAGGATAAATTTCAGTAGAAAAAACATTACTTTTGTATTAATCATGAAAACTGACAGAAGCCCAAATAAGGGTGGCACTTTTCATTGTAGGTATGCAATGGCTCATTAAAAAAAAAAAAAAATGCCAAGCTGGTCAAAACAAAGTGCTTAGTGGTTTGTCAAACGTTTCCAAAATCAATATTGTCGAAGTTTAAAATTTAATGTGCAATTTTTAAATAAAGGCATTCATTCAATAAGACTTACAGTTAAAAATACAAAAAAAAAATCCACCAAAGGAAGATCAGCCAAAGAATGAAAGACATAAAATATAGAAACTTTGGCTGTATCAGAAGGTCTATGTAACTGTTGGATCTGTTTTAGCCTTAATGTATTTTTGGTTATTTCTTTCTGTTGTATTTTTTGCTGCATAAATAAAATTCATGTCCTAAGACTCCTTATGATTAACTCTTAGAACTATGTCAGCCTTGCAATTTCAGCTAGACATTCACAAACATTACCACGTGAGAGTAGCCATAAGAATCCTCCAATGTTTGGTAGCAGCGAATACCCAGGCTTTTGCTGCCCGAAAGAGAAAACTTTGTAATGGACGTTTTGGCAATGATGGTGAACTGGATTGATTGGATTTGGCTGGCCGAAGGAGAGATGTGTGGTGGCTAGCGAGAGCTGAAGTTTTTTCTAGTGTTGTGTTTTAACTTATACGTAACAAAATTTGAAGAGTACAAGTTGGTTAAATGCTTTTTATCCAGTCAGTCGATCAGGTTTCAGTATAAGTGGCGGTTTGTAGATGATGATTCAGCAGGGTTGCTGTCAGGGCTGGCTCTAGTAGTGCCCCCCCCCCCATTCAATACTAATAATAGAAATATGAAATAATGACATATTAATAAAATAAAAATAATAGCAAAGTGTTTGAAATTAAAGTGAGTTTCTAGTTAAATACCTAACTGAGTTTTGCATATCCAAGCACTGGTACACACTTTAAATTATCTTTTTTAACATTAAAGTAGTGCATCTTATGGCACTGAAACGGATATTAATGTTTAAAAAAGACTTTTAAATCTTGCAATTTACCGCCTGTAAAATTAAATTGAATTTCGTGTTAAATTCCGAACTATGTTTTTGCATACCCAAGCATTGGTACACACTCTAAATTATTCATTTTTTTTTAAATCATTGAAGCAATGAATCTTGTGGCGCTGAAACAGATCTTCATATTAAAAAAAAAAAGTTTCAATTTCAAAGTTTGCAGCCCCAAAAATCTGCTGCCCTAGGTGGCTGCCTAGGTCGCCTTCCCCAAGAGCCTGGTTGCTGTTCAAGTTGAACAAAGGAGTTTACTATAACTACATAAAAATTTGGGGAGACAATGTTTAAATCACTGCCATGTTTGCTCTTCTTATTTTTAATTTAAATGGAACCTTTAATTCTTATTAATGACTAAAAAACTTATACTTTTCTTTTTTGAAATGGTTTTTGTAGGAAGCTAATACAGTTTGGACTTATGAAAAATGTCATTCGGCAACTGCAAAAGTATCCCATCCAGGTGACCCCTGACATCTCAATTAAATGTAAACCATTGCTCAAATACTTCAATGGGAAATACAGTTTTGAAGAAATCTGCTGTAAAACAGGCAAGTTTCATAATTTGCTGTTCTTTTTTTGACTTTATGAAAGTTATTTTATTAAGTTCTTTAGTTATTAATGGTTGATATTTTGAATAATGTTCAGTGACAGTTCAAATGAAATCCACGTGCTTCATTGATTTTTAAAAAGCATTCGCAGTTTATGCATTTTAAAAAAAAAGGGTTTTCTGATGGATATTTTTTCCTTCCAAATTTTACCTGAAGTAGTGTATATAGTTTAAATTAAATTTACTGTTCCAAAATATGCAAACAATAATGAAACTAATGTTGATTTTTATGAACAAGTTTCTCGAAATGTGACACCTTACAATGTAGAATTGAATATGCATTTACAATCTTAAACTTAATGAGGAGATCTCTGCAAAAATATGTTTAAAAAACCCAATATCTGCCTATAAATCTCTCATAGCATGGCTAAAACACTAAGCATTTATACTATTAACGGAATGAAATTTTTCATTATCAGTCCTCATCATAGAGGAAAAACTGGTGCTGAGTACATTATTGTTTTCACAAATGCCAAATTTATACTACTTGAAATTTTATCAAGTTGTTACATAATACAAATGTAGGAAAATGAAAAAAATATGTTGTTTTTGTTTAAATGTGGAATTTTAAGGACTGTTGTCATTATTCATGTGAGACTTTTTAACTTAATTTGTCTTTAAGATAACTTATGCACCAATGTTAAAATATGAGATGGACCACATTTTATAAGTTCCAATAAGATGTTGTCAACTTGTAGTTATGAATTGCAAAAAAAAAAAAAAAAAAACAGAAGGTCTGCACATCACTTTAAAATATTTTATCTCAGTTTATTTAATTAAAAAAACCACACTTTACTTTCAAAATATTAAGGTAGTTTGAAAATCTTGGGGAAAATGTCCTAAATAACAACATATTGCTACTATGTGTACAGGTTTGTAACAAAGTTCAATTTTGAATTAAGTCGAACTCATTTATAACAAGAGCAAAGCAACCGCATCATTTGCTCGTTTTAACCGAGTGCTCGTAAAAAACAAATTTGTGGGAAAATGACAAAAGTTCATACTTGATAACTATTATTATTATAGCTATTATTATCTCTGTTTAATTTACTTGGATTGCCTTATTGTCTCTTTCTTATGCTATTTTTTTCGAGGATTTCTCTATTTTTTTTTCACCTGCATTATTTTAAATCTAAGCCACAATATTCTCGGAAGTATATTTCGAAAGTGATAACAATCGCATCAACAAATGTAAAATTTTCTAATGCTTCTCTTCTCCACAAATTAGCAAAAAAAAGAAAATCTCCAACTTTCCTCTTTAGAACATTGAAGGAATTTTTCCAAGAAAGATTTAACTGAGCTGGAAGTCAATAGAAATTTGATGAATCACAAAATATTGCTTGCTTTAAGCGGGGTTTGCTCGTTATAAGAGAGTTCGACTGCAATATGCAGAGCTGCCAACTTTTGAAAATCCAAAATCGTAGCAGCATTTTGCGGGGGGGGGGGGGGGGGGGGGGCGTGGTCGCTGCTGCAGATTTAAACAATGATGAATTGTTAACAGTATAAAGAAAAAAAACAATGATGCTTAACAAATTTCAAATATGTTAAAGAAAATATTAATTCAGAATTTTTAAAAAAATGTATATTATTCACTGAATTTTGGGCACCTTTCCCGCTTTTTTGCCAAAGATTCAATGACTGTATCAGTGTCGCGATCTAAAAACCGATCCATCTTTACACCAAGAGCTATGCTTGTTGCACAGAGATCGTCAGCACACGTGTAGGAGTTAGATTTTCGGAACTTAAAGATTTAGTTTTCATGCTTTTCTTTTTGCGTTCTTGGGATTATAAATTAGAGAAACAGAAAATCATAATTTTTGGACCCCCTTTCGTAGCGTCGTAGTTTAAGACTAATTCGTAGAAACTACGATTTTTTCGTATCAGTTGGCAGCTCTGGTAATATGAGGGGCATAATTTAACCCTGCCATTAATTTTAAAACTTATTACTATTTATAATTGTGGTAGAAATTAATGAATCAATAAAATGTCCCTTTGCTACGAAGAATAAAATAGTCATGGGATGTTTTCCCATGCACTCCCTCACAATTATAGTAATGTTTATATATTTATTTTGAAAATGCCACACACTAAAAATAGCTCTCATGCCATCAGTTCACGTACTCCTTAATCCTTTTCAAAAGCAGAAATAAAAACACTCAGCAGATGTCCAAATGTCCAGTAGACATAGCCTAACCGGAGTTGCAGAGTACATTGAGGAGAATCGGCAATTCCAATTTTGTAGAGATTGGACCTTGGACAGTCATGCTCTGTTAACAGTCTAAAGGTAGCCACAGTCACCTTTCTGTGGACTTCAGAGACACAAGAAGGGTTCTCGTTCACAACAGCTTAGGACTTGCCCTTTGATGTCTTCAGAGCTTCCTGTTTCAAATTATATTTAAAGGTCATGTTGGTAAAAAGTCTCAGTGAATGAAAAGGCGAAACTTTATTGGGTCTTTTCTCCTCAAAGCAGGTCAGCCTTTTCAATCCCAGGGATGTCGCAATGCACCAGAATTCACTGGAAGGAGATCTTGTGGGGAAAATCTTTTAACAATTATCTGCATTCCAAAATTCTTTTAAAATCACATTGGCAATTTCGTAATAATGCCTGCAATGCTGATTTAAAGTCTGAAAACATTACTACCATGACAAAGTCAGATATTCTTAGTAATAGCTGCTCAACAACTACTGCAATAGCTTCAACCTCACTATCGAAGTGCAGTAGTGAAAAGACCTACTAGCAGGTAGAAGCGAAAGAACTCACTAAAGAAACTGGCTCTAGCACCATGTTATCTATCCAAAAGGGAGCCATCAGTGAATACACGTAACAATTCACTTTTTTAGTATAATCCATAGGGCACAAAAGCAGGGGTAATACAGAAGTCTCTCGACTAAGCTCCAAAGGACAAGCAGCCCTGAAAGCCGATTGAATGAATCAATCCTGAGTCTTCAGATTTCCACCCCTGTTCAGGTCATTATCTCTCCAAAAAGAGTGATTAGGCAGACTTTTAAGTTTTTGAAAAAAATCATTGCCCTTCTCTGTACAGATTTGGTACAGAAATGGTTTAATGTTAGTCAAGGTCTGCATAGCAACAACGGGAGTGGATTTCACTGCACCAGTTATGATTCAGAGGCAGGGCCAGATTAACTCATGATCCTATGGGTGTGTGGACCTGGGCGCCATAATTTTAAGAGCACCAAAAGAGGATAAATTTATTTCTGCCCTTTGTTTTAAACTATTACTTTGATAATGTGCAGGTTTTATTGTGAGAGGGGCACCAAATTGAACTAGGACCTGGGCATCCCTTTGGCTTGTTCAGGCCCTGTTCAGAGGGCTTGATTCTGAAAACTCTCAAGGTATTGGATGGTACTATTGGTTTCAGTAATGAGGACATTGTTACAGTCGCCAATAACATTTTATGTGTGTGTTGCATATAAATGTGCTTTGTTATTTTTCAAGTTCTGGTTTTGGATAATTCCCGTAAACTATTTCTAAGCTAAGCAGAACTTGTTGAAATGCTTTTAGGAATAGAAGTAACATGAAATATTTTAGGTATCATGCAAGATATTTTTTAAAAACTTAAATTGATATCAGCATAATTTATATCTAATTGCAATATGTATTAAAGTTACATATTTTAATTATTTATAGGGATCAGTTATCAAGAACTTGATGAACGTGTTGAAAAAGATCCATCTGTTTTTGTTTGTATGAAGTGACATCATATACATTTTATGTATTTATTATATTTTTAAATTATATTTTTATGTACATTGCTTTTCATCAGTATTTCTGTATTTTATCTTGTGATGTAAAATAAATCATAAAAATCCCTAAATTTAAAGGCAATTCTCATTTATCTATTTTCTTCTGCATTACAACATTACACATTGTCAATCATGCTGTGTAGTAGTGATTGAAGTTCCAAACTAAAAATGGCAAACTTCTTTAAAAACTAGATCCCAATATTAATACTGGTTTTAGAAAGTTGAAAAACAGAAACAAAAACCTACGTGCAAAATACTGACAGCCCCCTTATGTCAGTATTTTGCATGCAGTTTTGCCTAAGCTCTTAAGGGCGGTAAATTTATACTTAAAAAACCTACTTGTTTCGTTGCCATATTTCAGAATTTCATACAAAAATGTATAAATTATAAATATATAAACAATTTTGTTAGGAACAAATATAAAATGAAGGAACAAATGTTATAATAAAATATTATTAATAAGAGTTGTAAAATAAAAATTTATAACATTTGCAACAAAAAATAAAAGTAGAAAAGGTAGATTTTTTTAACTCAAATAGTTTTGTGCGAGGGGAGGGGATCCTGATGTCCAAACGTATAAATAAAAAATGTAGGGTTGGTTGGGGTAAGTGGGATCCCTTTTGAGAATAGTTCGTTTTTAAAACCTTACACAAAAGTTTTGAAACAAAAAAGTTTCAACTTATTGTCTTATTTTATCTTGGACATTATTAATGAACTAAAGTTTATCATTATTTTCTGAAATACTGCGTTAAATATATTCTAAACGACTGTATTTAAAAAAATCAGATGTGTATCCCACTTAACCCAAAATAAGGGGTAAGTGGTTCACCCCCTTTTATTTAAATTTAAATGAAGCATATCTATAAATGAGGCAGGGCCTGATTACCGCACTGGCCTACTAGGCCTGGGCCTGGAGCCCATTCTTCCTAAGGGGTCCCAAATTACTTAAAGAATTATGCATAGTATTACAACTATACAAAAAAAAAAACATTTTAAAAATAATAGCCTTCAGGAGGCCTCCAAATTATTGTGGGCCTTGGGCCTCACTTTTAGTTAGTCGGGCCTTGGGTAAGGGGGGTTTTTACATGATAAAGCAAGTAAGTTTTTAGTGTGAATTATTTTTTTGTTAACGCATCTACCTACGAGATATTTACTGTCTTTTAAATCTGAATGACAGAACATTTTTAAACAAAAAACAAAACAATTACAACTGTGAAATTTATTGAAAGCCTATTGGTACTTATTTTACTTTTAACATATAAAGGTGTGTTCAATAAATGTAATACAGTTGATTACGGTCGATTTTGGTAAATTAACCAAAACTATAAGCTGAAAAAGAAATTTTAAACACTAAATGGCTGCGTATGTTTAAAGTGTGCTAAGGAAGAACTATCATCATACTGGACTTCATCCTCAATAATAATTCCAACCTCCTCTGTACCAGGCAAATAAAAATTCACCATTTCTATTTGTTCCCGCAACATTTTTTTTTTTTTTTGTATCATCAACTTTCAACATTAGACCTACATAATACTTTCTGGTTTACTTTGATGTAAATTTAACAAATACATAATAACCAGCTTTAGCAGGTTTTGAAGCTGAACATGAAAAAATGAAGCTAAACGCAAAAAAAAATTTTTTTTTTTTTTTTGATTAAGTGCTGTGATCTAGAAAAAAATTCCACGAAACTCAAATATATGCAAAACCAATCACGATGATGAAATTTAACGTGATTAGTGCAAAAAAGTTTGAAAACTTTATCCTTATTTCAGTTTTGGGGGGATGACCTACTGACCTACTTACCCCAGTCATCCACTTCCCCCAATCAACCCTACATATTGGGTCGTTCCATAATTATTGGCCAAAATCAAAACACAAAGGCAAACGTATGTGAAAGATAAAAGAATGAATTCTTATTAAGTAAAGTAGCCACTATGGGCAAAAATATAATTTCTTCAACGAGCAAAAAAATGCCACAGTGGCAGAAGGCAACATTGCATTGGTCGATAAAATCACGAACTCCCTGCATCGCAAAATCCTGAGCTGTTTGTCCCTCCCAAACTTGACCAATTTGAAAAATATTTGTTAATCAGTCAGGGTCAACAGAAGCTCATACCCCAATGTTTGGACCTTTTGCTGGCGAATCAATTGAGGCACTGAGTTTTTGTCGTCATGATAATCTGAAAAATTAAAGGAACATCGAAAATGGTGAAGTGAGGATAAAGAGCAATTCGTTAATGCTCAATAAAACATTGACGTTTTAAAATCTCTGGATTCATTTTTAAAATTTGGTCTTCGATTTGCCTCTAAACCAAACTTCATGGTCAAAATTTCAACAGACTGCCTTGATGAAATATTTCTTGGCTGTAAGCAGGTCTGGTCTTCCCGGGGAGGAGATGGAAGAATGTAAAACCCCATGTGTTGTGTTGGTAAAGCAAGAAAATACATAAATACTTTTAATTAAAAAAAATCCTATGTAGTAAGTATGTTAAGCCCTCGATCCATCGATGCTTGTTTCCCGACTTACAGGATGTTCGTGGCAGTGGCGCAACCAAGAGGGGGGGGGGACATTGTCCGTGTCCCTCCTCCCCCCAGAATGTTTGGTTGAATGCTTTTCAAAGTTATTCTTTATTATTGAAAAGAAGAAAAGAATGCGTCTTGAGAAAACAAAGGGATTTTAAAAAGAAAAATATGTTAATGTGGGGGGGAATCTTGATTTCTTTTGAAAAGAAACCTTTGAATTAAAAGTTTTCAATAGTTACAGCTTATTGGTCAGCTATTTGTCCACCAACACCCCTCCCCTCAGAAAATATCTGGGCAACAGTTCCCGAGGCGCCTTCTTTTTATATCATTAAAAAAATGAGATTTTAAAAGTACACTTTAAGAGAAATTTAAATGGAATAGCCTCTGAACCCCTCCTTCTAATGTAGAATTTCGCTCCAGTTTTTAGAGGCTTAATTTTGAAAATGTTTCCCAGAGAAGAGCTCCAGAACCGAGAACGCCTTTCCCATAAAATCTTCAAAGCTTGTCCTACTGCAACTGCATTTCTGGAACTTCAATTTCTAAAAAATACAGGGGGGATGTTAAGAAATTGATTTCAAGCTATTTTTAAAAGAAAAATTGATCGGGGACTGCCCCTCAGCTCCATCCCTTACCCTAACGTCAATAAATCTGGCCTATAAGCGCGTTTTTAAGGCTCCTATTTCAACAAATTTTTGCTGAGCCCCCGTCACCTCTCTTTTCCCTAACATTACCAAACAAAGTCTAAAATAGCATATTTAAAACTTCATGCTTTGACATTTTTCGAGGAGAAAACGTCGGTTTTCCCTATCAAATGAGATTTTATCCTCAATGTATACGCCCCCCCCCCCCCCCCAATCTAGTTTCGCCAAGGTTCGTGGCAAGAGTCCTGAGCTTTCTACCCCTCTGTGATTGGTCGTCGAGAAAGGGTGTTTGTATTGCCAGCCGAGGCATTAGAGGGATATTTGGATAGTTGGTGTTTTGGCACTATTAAATTTTAATCAAAATTAGTGTGCAGTGAGGTGTGACTCCCCTGGACTCCTAATTTCAACACATATCGCCAATTTTAATGCTATAGTTTGTGCATGTAATAACCCGTATAGTACGGCAGTTTCGGAGTGGGCCCTCAAAAAAAGCGCACAGCCCAAGTTCTTTGAAGGCGTGCAGAGCCTGATCCTCGGCCTGATTACCGCAGGGGCATGAGGGACACAGGCCCCTCCTCTTAGATTTCAGGGGGCCCAAAATCCCCTTAATTTATCATGCTAATTAAAAATAAATAATGATTTCACTCAGAATCTAGAGTACGATATCATTGATAGTTTTGCAAATGCCAAAACAAGGAAAAGTTCTCTTATTTGTTGATAAAAAAAAAAAAAATCCCCCTTAAAAATTTGATCTCTTTGCAAATCTCAAAACCACTCCAAGTTTAGTCTGTATTTACTATTAAAAGTTATATCATAGATAACTTTGATATTTACGGTAAACTGCAACGGGTAGAGTTTCACTACATCTTATATAATTATCGTATACTATCTCTTCTATTTTTTAAATGTTGTGATATGAGGTACCACCAAATTTAGCATGGCTATGTTAATACGCAAGTATTGAAATATTTTATAGCTTCAGAATAAGCGGGAATAGGGGGAGCGGGCACAAAATGAATTTCCTGCCCAGTGTCTTCAAAAATCTTAGTCGAGCGGGGGGGGGGGGGCTATGAAATAGAAATGTGCTTATGTCCAATATCAGAATGATCGGGCTTGGACGTATGCCAATGGGGGAGGGGAGGGAGTACGGAAAAGATATATGCGATCATTTTAGGAGAGCGAATGACTAATATATCGTATGAGGAAGTGACAAATTAAAATAAAACAACAGCAAAATATATATAGAAATGAAGTCCGACTTTTTGTTAAAGGAGTTTAAAAAAAAAGTAAAAGTGTTTCGAATATAAAGAATGGAAAAAAAAAAGTATTTTTACCAGTATTTTAGTTCTATTATCGAACTTAAATCTTTTCAAATTTTTATTTCTGCGAGAACTCGGGTATCATTTCTAACAGTCATGTAGATCCTCAATTGAGACAGTGAAAAGCAAAGAGATGTAAGAGGACATTTTCAAGTTTTGAGTAAAACGCGTTTAAAGATAATATCCTGGCAATTTCTTTCTAAATCATGCTGTATAGCAGCAATTACCAGGGCTACTAGTACCATCTCTTGCCCCAAGACAGAGGAGAGGGTCACCTACGATTTGTACTGGCAATCTCCAAATTTTTAATTTTGCCACTTATATCCCTTTGCTTCTCACTGCCTCAATTGTACATTTTTTCCCCCTGCAAGAAAGAAGGCAATATCAAGATAGCATCTCTTTTTACCAGTTTGTTACAAAACTTGAAATTGTAAATAAAGTTTGAAGATAATTAGTTATGTACTTGATCTGGGGCTCTAATGAGTAAATTTCGCTAAATTGAAGTTCTGAAAACGAAGTTTGCGACGATCTTTGATGGTATAATTAGGGGGAAGGAAAATTTAAAGGCTCTTCTCCGGACTGCTTTTCAAACTGAATTCTTTTAAAACACGATTGTTGACTATCTTTGGTAGTGCCAAAAAGAAGGGTGCAGGATCTCTTCCCTGATCATTTCTTTTGATATTGAATCTCCAAAAACAAAATTTTAGACAAGCTTATACAGAAGTATCTTCCTTAAGGGACACTAAGTGACATTTTTTCCTGGTCCCAGTTCCTTTGAATAGGGAAGTCCATGTATATTTGCCTCTGATTAAAGGATGGATACTCCGTTAAAAGGACAGTCTCAGAGAATAAATACTAAACTTCAAGTGTAAAAACACTACATTTATTGTACTTTACGTTTCAATTTTTGTCACACAATTAATTGGAGAAGTTTTAACATAAAAGTAAAGTAAAGCAAGTAGGTATTGTAAAAATGTATACTTCTCAGCCTCAGCAATTTATTCAAGTAGACTAGGCGGCGACGGATAATGCAAGGGTTATAGCAAAGACACTTTCAGTTCTAATTCAGATTGTATTCCATTGCAAATTTCATGATATCAAACAAATTCATGTGACAAATTACTTCAAAAAAAATTCTGTATTTTGCTTTGCCAAGTTTGAGATTAAATTTTAATTAGTAAAATAATAAGTTTTGAATTTTAAATAATTCTGAATTTTATATGTATAAAAAACTCAGCGTTTTCAGTATTTAATCTTAAATATTTATTAAAAAAATTAAAAAAGGTAATATCCTGCATATATTAACTCTGAGGTTCCCAAACTTTTCCATTTCGCGGCCCTCCTTGAAGTATTAAAATTTTCTCGCGGCATCCAGCCTTTCTCTATTGCATAAGTACATACAGGGTCCGCTCTAGTAGTTTTGCCGCCCTAGGCGAGGTTGACAAATGCCGCCCCCCCCCTCTCACCAAAAGTAAGCTATTCAAATACAAATCGGTAATGAACAAAGACATGGCAATTAATAAAACAGAGGAAAATAGACTTCTCATTTTTGAAAGAAAGATCCTTCGGGCAATTTTTGGAGCAGTAAAAGAAAATGACACTTGGAGAAGTTTATATAACTTTGAAGTATACCGTAAATACCGACAACCCAACATCTTATGAGTAATTAAAGCCAATAGAATCAGATGGCTGGGGCATGTATTTAGGCGTGCAGATCTGGACCCGGTTAAAAAGCTAACTTTTTCAAGGATTGAGGGTACAAGGAGAAGGGGAAGACCAGCATCAAGGTGGCTGGATAGTGTTGAGAAGGACCTTAAAATTTTGGGATTGAACAGGTGGAGAAACCTGGCAACGTGTCGTACCGCCTGGAGGAAGCAGACGGAGAAAGCCTTGGCCTGCACCAGGCTGTTGTGCTGATGAAGAAGAAGAATAAACAAAGAAATAAAATCCTGACTTATATCCCAGCCTTAACATTGTTTCCCGGGATCGAATACTCCAGATATAGACTGATACATTAAAAGTAATCCTTTTCCTCATTTGCAATTTAAAAATAAATAAATAACCCGCCATTTTTTAAAACAATGGCGGGACGGGTTTGGAATCTCTAAACAAGTAGCAATTGTTACAAACATCTTAGTTAGGTCATCACCTAAAATTTGAGATCGAGATCACAAAACACGAACTAAACCTGCAGAAATAAGGGCTGCGTTTTGTAGTTGAGTTTTCGGGATGAAAATATCAAATCAATATAGCATTTAAAAAATGATGTGCATTTCTTATTCCCCATTGACGGTGCACAAGTTTTAATTTGAATTTCAAGTTGAACTCCGAATAATTATCTGCATATCAAAAAACGGGAACACAATTTAAATGATCTTTTTAACGTTACAACAGCTTGTCTTATGGCACTGAAACCTTAATTAATGTTTCAACAATAAATAAATAAATGAATAGTAAATAAATAAATAAATAAAATCTATAAAAATAAAACAAAGAAGAGGGGAAGAGGGGGCACATGTGAACATTTTTTTTTTTTTTTTTCATTTCCTAATGTCTCAAAAAATATTATCAATTTTTCAAAGCAAAACTGTTTCCGTGATTAAATAATCTTTTCTTAGCGCCCTGGAATTTTTTTTATAGATTTTTAAGAAAAATGTATCGTTACCTTATGGAATTTAAAAAAAAATACAGTGGATTCCGCTTAGTTGGACCACTGGTTAATCGGACCAGCCGCTTATTTGAACCAAATCTTAAAGAACCAAAACAATTTCCATTACACAAGCCTAATATTCGCTTATTGGGACCAAAAAATCCGCTAAATCGGACCAAGGAAAATGAGAATAAATTGGGAAAAAAAAATTAAAAATCGCCCACTTGAAGCGAGTTTTAAGTGGGTTAACGAATCTGATAGTTAATGCAATAAAAATTAAATATGGTTCCTTGTAACTTTCAATTGAACACGGCAATATTTACAGGAAAAAATGTTTAACGAAACAACCATTTCATAGCAGCACTGTTCCAGCAGGAATCAAAATTTCAGTGAAATTTCAAATTTCTTTAATTTAGTTGTAAAGTACGCAATTTACATTTCATTGAAAATTTTCAATGACCGATTATTATTTTTTAGCAGTTGTTTTTTCACTCTCACATTTTTAATTACTTTTGGTTGTTGAATTGAACCGAAACTGAAAACTGGAAGGAATGACTAAAACCATATCGCTCTGGGACGAGTGTAAAAAGTTTATTCGCTTTAATTTTAATTTAATTTTTAATGGAAAAATTTCGTAAGCAGCAATTTTTCTTTTTTGTATGCTTACCATATACAGGGTGTTCCGTTTTAACCTGCAAGATCTTTATTTTCACAACCGTTAGTCCTAGATGTATACTTCCAATTGCAAAAATGTTCAAAATCAGATGCAGAGTTATTTGGAGAAATAATCTCCATTGAAAACTATTACTGAAACAAAAAAACTTTCCAGATCAAAGTTTTAAGGGACCATACAGAAGAGGAGATTGGAACTTATTGCCCTTTCAGAAGAATGGTAGGTTATCGAAGTAAAAAAAAAACAAGGTATAAATAAACTGTGCGGCAAAAAAAAAAAAAAAAAAAAAACTTCAAAATGCTTCTGACATTTCGTCAGTTAATTCTTATGAAAAATGACCCCCTGAATCCGAATATGACCTCCGTTTTCCCCTTATACGTACCAATTTTTTTTAAAGGCTCCCCAAGTTTTTTCAATTTCCTTAGTTATAGAGCAATTATTATTATTATTTATTTATTTATTTATTTATTTATTTATTTATTTTTGAAGGTGAAAGGAGCTTTATATTAACTGCTAGCATAGTTTTGGTGGGCAAGAGAGGTTCAAAGTTAAAAATCATGGCCACCGATCGCAAAAAGGGGGACTTGTGAGCATACTAACCCCCCCCCCCCCCCCATTATAGAAATATCACGAAAAACGATCTTTTTAGTCAGCTTTTTTTAAAAAAGATGTTTGTAAAGAAATTTTCGGTGCAGAATGAGAGTATAAGACTCGGTTCTATGACTCCAAAAAAATTTTCGCGATGTAAAAAACATGTTTGAAAAAAAAACCGTTTTGTGAATGCCGCACTTTGCATACGAGTTGAATCGCAGGTCTTCATTCAAAAAGACATTCTTCTGGCTAATTCTTATGTAAAATGCCCCTTGTTTCCAAATACGACCACCTATCCCCTCATTACACCCCCTTTTTGGAACCTCCCCCACCCCTCCTCTGATTTAGAGCCTTTTTTTTTTGGAGGAGGAAAAAGAGTATGACAATAACCATAAACATTATTCTGAATTATTAGTGCAAAGCTCAAAATCTTGTGCATATGCAGCAAAAAGGAAATCATTGAGGGCAAATCCCCCCCCCCTTCCCAACACACAGCAGCAAAAAAAACTTTCAAATGCTTCTGAGGCCATCCCGACTGATTCTTCTGCGAATTGACCCCCTGAATTCGAATATTATCTCCGTTTTCCTCCTACACATATTGATTTTTGTAGAAATTCACCCCTCCCCCCTTTTTTAATTTGAGGGGGGGGGCAATTTTTAATTTTTTGCTACATATGCACAAGATTTTGAGCTTTGCACATGTCTAGTCATTCAGAATAATGTTTACGGTTATTGTAATGCTCTTTTCCCTCTCCAAATAAAAAAAAAATGGTTCTGAATCAGAGGAGGGGGTAGGTTCTAAAAGAGGGCGTAATGAGGGGATAGGTGGTAGTATTTGGAAACAAGGAGTCATTTTACATAAGAATTAGCCGGAAAAATGTCTTTTTGAATGAAGACCTGCGATTCTACTCGTATGCAACGTGCGACATTCACAAGACATTTTTTTTTTAATTTTTTTTTACGTCGCGAAAATTTTTTTGGACATAGGAGTCATAGAACTGAGTCTTATACTCTCATTCCGCACCGAAAATTTCTTTACAAACGTCTTTTTTTAAAAAGCAGAATAAAAAGATCGTTTTTCGTGATTTTTCTAATATTTTGAGGGGGTATACCCCCCCCCCCCCAAGACCCCGTTTTTGAGATCGGTGTCCATGATCTTGAACTTTGAACCTCTCTTGCCCACCAAAACTATGTTAGCAGTTAATATAAAGCTCCTTTCACCTCAAAAAAAAAAAATAAATAAATAAATAATAATAATAATAATTACTCTAAAACTAAGGAAAATTGAAAAAAACTTGGTGGGGCCTTAAAAAAAATTGGTACGTATAAGGGGAAAACGGAGATCATATTCGGATTCAGGGGGTCATTTTACATATGAATCGGCCGACAAAATGTCAGAAGCATTTTGAAGGTTTTTTTTTTTTGCCGAACTGATATTTTTCATTGCTATTCAAAAATTCATGCAGATGTTATGCCGTGACGCGCAAAAACACACTACAAAACCACGAACAATTCGAAAAACCACTCTATACACACATATAATTTTAAACACTTGTTAACCGCTATATATTTTCCCCCTATAGGTGTTATTAACGGCTAGTGAAAAGTGGTGTAAGTCACAAAACGAGGTTTCGTACGCGAAAAAAATACCGAACCGTTCGAATTTCAATTTTAGGGCCCGGCTCTTCTACTTGAAATAATTATCAGATTCTCTTAATTTAGGCCTCATTCGAAAACCCGCAAAAAATACTCCCAAGTTTATTCACTTCCTTCGAATTTCAAAAAAACCAAGACAGTGAAATAATCGGAAGAGTTAAAAGCATTTTTAAGACCGATGGAACATCCATATCAAATCCGAAATTTATTGTTTGCCAACGAGCTCACTTTAAATTAACGTGAATAAAATCATTTTTGATCTGTTGCCATTTTTTTTCACGGCTGTGAACAAATAAAATTCTTGCTTTTGCTTTGAGGTGAAAATTTCCCCTTTTACATATTTTTTGCTTTCTCCCCCTCCCCTTTTTTCTTTCTTCTTTGTACTGCTAGCAGAAGATAATCAAAGATCTTAGTTACATTAATAGAAGGTTGCGTTTAGTTTATTTAGGATTTAAAAGATTTACTGTTAACAAAATTTAGGAAACTTTATTTTGACGGAAAATGTTTTATAGTTTTTTATTCCCCTATTATTTAAGCCCAATTGTTGAACACGCGTCACTTGACATAACTTTTACTTTCGAGGTATACTGTGCAAAGCCGAGCAACGCAGCAAGTAGATAAATAAATCAAGTAATTTGCCGTCCTAAAAATTAAAATTAGTTTCTAGTTAAATTCCAAAATGGGTTTTGCATATCCAAGTACTGGTACACATTAAAAACTTTTTTAACATTAAAGTAGCGCATCTTGTAGCACTGAAACATGTATTAATATTTTCAAAAGACTTTTAAATCACGAAATTAGCCTCCCCTCAAATTAAACTGAATTTCTAGTTGAATTCCGAACTATGTTTTGCATATTCAAGCACTGGTACAAACTCTAAATTTAAAACTGTGTATTTTATGGCACTGAAACATAATAAATTTGCCGCCCCTAAAATCTGCCGCCCTAGGCGGCCGCCTAGGTCGCTTACCCCTAGAGCCGGGCCTGAGTATATATGTAAAGACATATGTATTGATTGAAGTGAGGGGGGCAGATAATGGGTGCACTCGCACCCCCCCCCCCCCCCCAGATTTTTGAAAAGAAAAAGAATTTTTTTTTTCGAAGTATTTTTTTAATATTTAAACTTTCTTAAAATAATGATTTGTGTCAAATAAATAAAATTGAATTCATTTTAAACACACGACAAGCTACAAAATACTTAAACTACTAAATAAATCACGAAAGATATTAATCTCATGTTTATGTCCACGATTGCGAGCAGGTGGTGAACTTTCACCCCCTGACTTTCAAAAATAAAATTTAATTAATCAGATAGAGAAAAGCTCCAAAATACATAACGGAAATTATTAATCTCACGTTTGTCCAGTATACGCTTTCCGGCGCTGCTGTACGGCTCTCTTGCACCACTAGGCCATATTTATTGACATTAGGGTAAGGGATGGAGCTCCGGGACTCTCCCCAATCTTTGTTTTTTAATTAATAAATAAATAGAAATCGATTCCGCCTCCCCTCTCTAACTTTTTGAGTTCCAAAAATGCAAATTTAGAAAAGCTTCGAAGATTTTTACGGAAAGGGATTCTGCAGCTTTCCCTTGGAAACTTATTCAAAATTGAAGTTTTAAAATGAAATAAATTGAATTCTAAATAAATTGAAGCACAATATTCTATGCTATTATAAGGAGGGGTTCAGAGTTCAGAGAGAATTCCACTTAAATTTTTCATAAGGGTAGCTGTTTAAAAAACCTATTTTTAGATAATATTAAAGGAGGACAAATCAGGTGCCTTTGTCAAAATATCATCTGAAAACCAAGTTTTAAAAACCCGATTGTAGGACAACATTAAGGACAGCAGTCTTTCGAAATTGAAGCTCCAAAAACGCAATTTTAAGCGATTTTCAAACGCAATATTAAGCGATGTTGTAAGGTTTTTGGAAAAATAATGATTTCTTCTCTAAATTGTGTCATTATAGTACGCTAATTACTTAAAGACAAAGAGTAAAGAAAGGAGAAAACGGTCTGATCTTGTGCAAATGAAGGCTTCTTCCTTTACTGTATATTGTTTATTTTACATAGTCTGAATCTCGTTAGAGCTTTCAAGCAATGTAAAATAAACAACATACAGACAGGGCAACGGTCTCGGCGAATCCTGCTGTAAATATTAAGGTTCAATGCGTTGGTATTGAGGAAAACCACACACACGCGCAGATAATCCGCACCTTATTAATTTTACACTTTTCTAACAGATAATCCGTGGATTACACGCAGGAAAATACGGTACAATTTGTTTTTTTTTCTTTTTTTAAAAATTTCAATCATGTACGCACAAAAAAAAAGGGAAAATATATAAAAAGTAATAAATTATTGTCTGAAAAAGTGAGGGGGCCCGGGCCCCCTCTGGCCCTTCCACGAGCCGCCACTGGTCAAAATTGATTCTTAAAAATTTGCTTATTTTTGGTTATAATATGGGAAACAATCAAAACTGTTAAGTGGAAAGTGATGTTATTAACCAAAAAATCTTACTACAATTATATATGCGAAAGTTTGTCTGTATGGATGTATGGATGTTTGTTACTCTTTCACGCAAAAACTACTGAACGGATTTTGATGAAACTTTACAATAATATAGCTTATGCATCAGAATAACACATAGGGTAGTTTTCGTCCCGTTATGGGGGGCAAAACCCCCTTAGGGAAGCAATAAAATACAATTTTCGTATAAATTCTCTAATGTAGGGATGAAAAAATACTTGCACATATTTACATTATATGTCCATCGAAAGCTCTGATTTTTCTGCTGAAGATGGCACCTATTCGAAATTTAGAGTAGAATTTAGAGTAGAATAAAAAACGAGTTATGAGCTTTTTAGTTCCATGTTCGAAGGCTTTCCTAAACTCAATACAGTATTTAGTGTATCATCTCAACTCCCTGTCGATAGCGACAATTGTTGTATAGTTGACTATCTTTGCTTTTCGTGACTGTTCAAAGCTTTTCTCAAGTCAAAACTTGAAGTAAAAATTTGGGGCAAGATTGGCAAATAATATATGATTTGGCTGATCATTTTCCATTTAAACGGAACTGTAATGTAATTAATGGTTTTTATTATTATTTATGCTGATTGAACACTTACTCATTATCCAATCAACCAGCAGATCGCCAAAACTTTTGCAGAAAGATTTCCGTAGCTGATGGATTTGGCAGTTTTTTTCAACGTCGCTGTTTTTGAAGCCGAAGACTACGTCATAATGTTTCTCAGCTTTCACCATGTAAACAAAATATCGTCAGTCAAAGAATCTTTAAAAAACTTTTTTTACTGTGTTAAATAATACAGCAACTAAATTAGGCAAATCCATAAACAGCACAAAAACTTCCATTAGTTTTCTTTTTTGCACAATTTCAAACAATCGCCAAATTTTACTACTTATTTTGGAAACATTTCAGATGAAACTCTTTAGCGCCATTTTATGGTGACCAAAAGTATCTCAGCACCTGACGATAATATCTTTGTAACGAAAATTAATATCATATCGTTTTACAAAGTAAGGAAAGAAGGAGGGATCATCATCGAAGGTATCCCAAAACGATTCCCGCAAATTCGGTAAAATCGCACCAAGAGCCCACAATGATTGAAGTTTCCCAAAATAACTAAAGCAAGTATAAGGGGATTACGAGCAACTTCAATAGCAATACAGAGAAGGTTTTAGACTCCATGTTAAAAAAAAAGTATCAACAGATTAATCTGTTTAAACATGAGAAGAATAATTTCATGTTTTGGAAATTTGTATATGCTTAAATATAGTGCTTTCGTTTCTAAATCAATACTATTTTGTTCTTTGTACTTATTGCTATTTTACTTTTACGGGTAAGGAAGAAACTCGATTTTTAATGATGTCAAAAAGATGTGTTTTAAATTCTTTCACTTAAACCAGAAAACAAAAGCAAGTAACGATTTTTTCTCATAATTATTACTGACCCAGGCAACGCCGGGTATATTTGCTAGTAAATAAATAAAAAATACAAAATAAAATAAAAAACGAATAATTTTTTTTTTTTAACTCGAAAAGTAGTTGATGGATTGACTTTTTCACAACGTTCTTTTTATGTGGAGGAGTGTGCTCATGTATACTTTTTCTCCCAAAAATTCTTACTCTGCGTTCTGCGGTAAAAAATTTCTCACTAATTTTTCTAACATTTTGACTATCGATTTATGAACTCAAAATAACAGACAAAACCATTTGAAGTATTGCATTTTCATACATTTAATTTACAATAATTTATGATTGCGGCAAAAAAAAAAAAAAAAAAAAAAAACGCGTTCTTGCTTAAAGTTGGCTTTTTTCTGAAGCAGAAACTGAACTGGGAAGAGCCTTTTATAGAAAATAAATGCCGGTTAGATAAGGGTGTGGAAAATCTCTGTAAATTTGCCTGAAGAGGGCGTTGGGGTAAGTTTTTATTGTTATTCGAACAGTTGGGCTCGAACGAGGAAGATCGAAATAAGATTTGTGCATCTCCTCACTCAAAAGATATTTTATGTTGTGTAATGTTTGTGTTCGTTAATAAAATTATAATTGTGCTGTTATCGACTATCGAACATTATCCATTGAACCACAAATTGCACTATCGAACCTGTCGGACATTTCCATAAAGGGCATTCGTTTAAAAAAAATCATTTTTCCGTTTTGTCTTCGCCAAAATACGGTAATGAACAAAATGTCTTTCGATTTTTTTAAGTTTTTGTTTTTTAAAAAGAAAAAAAAAACTTTTTGATGATCCGACAAATGACAGCCGCAATTTTTCAACCAGTGAAAACCCAAGGTCGCTCGCTGTTGGTTCAAAAGTCTCTTCTGGGTGACGAATGACGATCTGAGGAATGAAGCTGTTTTTTTATTGAATGAGAGTTGAAATATGTTTAAGACACTTGCTGCGTTGTAATTAGTAGAAAGTAAAAACTGCTATTATACTTTCAGAAGATTTATGTGAGGAAAATTCCACTTTGCTGGCAGTGTTCCCTTAAAAATTTTTGCAGTGTTGGGTGTAACTTATAGCCATAGGCGGCTGAGGGTGTACCAAAAACGTCAGGATTAATTATGGGGCAAGTTAGGTGGGTGATGCCCTTAAAGACGACTTTTTTTTTTTGAACTAGGCAATTGGCATCATTATTGATTAAATCACCTTCCCTAAAAAATTTGAGAAACGGCTTCTGAAATCGGGACAGATGGCAACAGTAAACTCCTTCCTTCCAATTCAAAGCTCCAGCGTGATTTTTGTAAAATAATAACCCATGAGAAAATATAAAACACACACTTGTTAAATGTCAATTAATTCCTCTTTCTTTAAACACGTGAATCGATCAATTTTATCATTTTTAAATTTATCGTTAATTTCGAACTTTCTAAAAGTGGAGGGGCAAAGCCCCTAAACTTTTGAAAGTGAGGGGGCAGTTGTCCTCTTTTGTAATAAAATAATGCAAATGGTAATGTAAATAGGTTTTTAACTATCTTTGCTTTTGGTGAGTCCCCCCTCACAAAAAGTTCTTTCCCCCAATTACAGTACTGTTCTAAGCTCAACAAAAAAAGCGCATTTTTTTTCTCCTTTGCAGAAGGTATTTAGTTTTGTTTACTCAATCATAGAGAATAGCACGTTAAAAAGAAAAAGTGTTAAGCAATTGGAATGTGTTATCAGGATATTCGAAAAGAATGAATTTTATTTCGCACAATATAAAACTACTTGTTTATAAAATGAATTTCAAATGTAGGGATGCCCACGTCGGGGGAGGGGGGAGATTCATGGCGCAGCTGCGCCACTGAAATATTTAAAGGGGTTGGTTGTTTTAAAAGGGATCCCTTTTTTTAGAGGGGGGGCTTTGTAATATTGGAGGGGGTACGCTCTCGCTCTTAGGGGAGCATCCCTGTTAAATACGTAATAGTTAAACTTCAACTCTGAATGACGACAAACTAGTTAAATGTCATCCTGCTTTTCTGTTCTAGAGTTTCAGAAGATAAGACACCTTTCCATTTGTAGATAAACAAAACAAATTAATCACGTTCCAAGTACATTTGGATAGGATCAGTGCCAAGCACGTCGAAGTTGGCGCAATGCTTACACCAAGATTTCTGTGGGCAAAATATTCACATTCGGTATTTTCGGAACAGCGAGAGATAGCGGAAGAAATCCTCTTAAACCTATTATTAGCTTTCCTCCAGTTGAAGGCAACAGCTCTCTGTTCTATTACTCTTCCGTGTCGCATTCTTGAATTTCACGCATATAGCATTTGATCGCATTCCTTGTGCTACCTGACGGGAATAGGACCCTCTGTGTTTTGTTGATCCACGTATAACTTGGACCTGAGTCGACAAGTTTAATACTCCCAGCATCTCCTGAGATTAGGATACGTGTCTGTTTCGAATTTGGAGATTTTTGTAAACAGAACTCCTTGGTGGAATGATACCGATGATGTCTCAAGAAAACATTTAAGGTAAGTTCGGCTAATCGAATGTTTACTTTTGATCCCATCCCCCGACGCAAAAAGAAGGGACGTCATAAGATTAACTTGTGTGTCTGTGGCATTGCAACACCTAATAAATGAACCGATTTTGATATTGTTTTTTTTTTCTTTTTTTTGGAAAATAGCTTGCTTGAGGGTTCTTGACCAGTAGTATCCAATCTGCGGTCCACGGGCCATACGTGGACCGATGTTACATATTTTTTCTTTTGTTTGTTTGTTTTTGAAAGGTGACTTGATTGAGAGTGGTCTTAACCAGTGGCCCTCTACCAACGGCACGTGGGTCATACGTGACCCGTTGTTACTTTCAGTGCTACAAATCGAAAACTGTTCTGGAGACTTTCAAAACAACTGATCGTCTTCGGTATTGAGAATGATTGTTTCAAATTTTCAGCCAAATTGCCAGAAAATGGTTTCTGGAATACAAGTGGTTACTTTTGTATCAATAAAATCTGTACCTTAGAGCCAGAAGGACGTAACTCCAAAAATTGCGATTTTCCGTTTATTAGTGCATTGCATGTAGAAGCCGATTCCACATCGAGCCATACGAATGTATTTCTTTAAAAATAACAACGATAAAATTAAAAAAAAACCCCGACTGAGTCGCAATTGTAGAATCAAGAGGGAAGATTGAAAATCCTTTAAAAAGCCTCATGCTATTAAAAATCAATGTCAATTTTTTTTTTTTTTTTTTGCTATTAAATATAAACTGGCAACAGATAAAAATTTTAAATAATTGCTTTTAATTTCCTTGTCGGGCAACAATGAATTCGGATATCAATCGCGTGAATAAAGGCTTAATCGTTATTAAAATCTGCTTTTAAAAAAACGTAAATTCGAATTCTCTGAAACATGGAAGTTCGAAACACATTCTACCAGACGTGGAAAAAAATTCTATTTATTTTGGTATTAAATTTTTAACTATGTTTTCACTGCAAAAATCTCAAAAGACTTTTTAGAGGTTTTTAATTAATATCTTCGTTAATTAATATCATCCAAAGATGCAACCTAGCTAAGACAGGGGTGATTGTGAGTTCATCAAAAAATACCTGAAAGTTTCAAAGCGAGAACGGGGTGGTGGGGGGGGGGGGAATCTTTGGCCCCTATTACTTAAGTGCACCTTTGCCATAGTACTAAATAGTTCTGAGTCAAAATATTGTGTGTACATTTGATTAAATTTTTAATGGGTTACAATGTTACTTTTGAGCTGGTGTTATGCAAATTATCTTAACATTTGTCCATCTTAAGGGATTGGTGTCCATCTTAAGGCTCTTGCACTTGATGAGTACTACATAAATAAAAAAAATGCGGAGATAGAGAGATAAAAGCATAACAAAAAAAAACATAATTCCGGTATTTTCGGACATAAAAATACCGGAAATACGTCCGAAAATACCGGAAATTCGGTAAAATACCGGAACACAATCACCCCTGCTAAGAGCACTCTCGATCAACTATCCTTTCGAACTTTTTTGTACCACAGACAGACACACAGATACGTCAAACTTATAACCCCCTTCCTTTGTGTGTCAGGGGTTAAAAAATCCTTTTAAATTTTTACCAGGGTTAAAAGAGCATCAGGCATCCCATCCTTTGCATGCGCCAGAAAAAAAGTTTTTTTCTTTTCCCTGAAAAATTATCATAATGTGACTTACGTCCTTCTGACACTGAGGCAGAGAAATAAGCCTGCAGTAATAACAATTTTCGGTTTGTAATTTTCTTTCCTTTTCTGTGTTTGATGTCTAGAAAAAAATTAAATATGTTTAAATTTTATTTCTGGTCCGCGAAATTCATCTCAATATGAGACGAGGCATTAAGGTAAAAAATAAAGTTGGGCACAACTGTGTTCTTAGCTATAATTCATTTGAGTCGCTGGTTTTATTTAAATTTGTAATTCAATATTAGTTTTTGTGTTCATCAATGTTAGATAATGATAAGGAAGGGTAAAGAAATGAAAAGATAAACCTCTGATACAGTTCTTCAGATTTAAAAAAAAAAGAAAAAAAAGAGAGAGAGAAAAAAAGAAATCATATTGATTTGAATACTATTTGCACTAGAAACACCTGATTCCGTATTTATCAGATTTTTTTATTATGAATAACGTAGGGGAATGTGGGGCAAAGTGAAATGGTGAAATATGTACTCCGCTTTTAGCGCCACTTACCTAGTAATATTTTAACAATGTAATAACATATGTAGTCCAAGAAACATATGTAGCCCCATTCCAGTCAAGAAAAAATTAGCTCTGAAAATCAAACATATGATAATATAGGCAGTTTTCAATAATTGATACTCAAATTGTAATATGTTGTTCTAAGTCAAAAATTATTTTGATATTATCAAATGATAAAGTTTTTGTTGTTAACATTTTAAATATTAATTAGGACCTCCTAATATTCGGTGTAGCATTTATTTAGTTAATATTTAGCTTATTTATATTTTTAATAATTTTCACAATTAGTCAAGAGCATGCAGGGCAAAGTGAAATTGTTCATTTTGTTTACTCATTCAATCTTTTACTAAATCACTAACGTATTCATTTATTAATTAATTTATTTACATTCCTTCATTTAATAATTCACTTATTAATTCATTCATTTACTTATTCATTTTCACTTTATTCACTCATTTGTTTTTCCTCATGCTTTAATTAATTTATTTATTAGTTTACTCTTTCGTTATCTCTTTCTTTATTCGATTATTGTCTTATGTGCTTTAGTTTGTCAAAACATGTTTTTCAGATTTGAATAAAAAATATTTCATTCGAAAATATTTCATTTTTTACTTTGACCCATGAAAAAAAAAAGTGAAATTTTTTCACTTTTTTTCAAGGCACAATTTTACTCCCAAAAATAAAATAATCCTAATGTTTCAACACTAGTTTGATTCTAAAATACAATAGTCTTTCTTTATGTACTCTAATTTTCAAAATTCATATTTGTTCATTTTTAAAAAGCTCAGTCATCTTAACTATTTCACTTTGCCCCACATTCCCCTATTTTGTAAAATAGTCATTAATGCATTTTTCGTACGGGCTTCTCAGATTTAAATGAATTTTGAGACTTCAAATGACAGCCAGCAGCTAGCAATGTTTATCTCATCTAATAACTCTCACCCAGCATCAAAATTTAACTTTACCGATTTTCATGTTATTTTGGTTCAGCCGTTGCTTAGCAATTAAATCCAGAAGAATCTACGCTGTAATGTTAAATTGTTTTTTGATGTTTAACATTTTAAATGAACATTTGCAAAAATTGTTTTTTTTTTCTTTTTTTTTTGTCGTTTTTGCGCGTAGCTTAACCAGGGGCGTGCACGGGGGAGGGGAGCACCTGTTGACCAAGGAGGGGGGGGGGCAAGCTTCAAAATGAGGGGTGATATATATATATATATATATATATAGTATATACACTCAAGAGCCAAAACATTATGACCACCTCTACATTTTGCAATGAATTCGCCTGGATGACGTGGAAGGCACGTGATCAGGTGGGAGTGGTATTTAACTGCTGCTGGAGAGTCTGAACAATCATTCTTTCACTTAATTCTGTGTGTGATGGGAAAGGCTGCAGATCTAAGCGACTTTGATAAAGGGCAGACTGTAATGGCTCGAAGGCTCGGAACAAGTATTTCAGAAACTGCACGACTCGTGGGTTGTTCGCGACCTACAGTTGTAAGTACTTATGCAAAGTGGATGAATGACGGCGAAACCAGCAGTAGACGACATGGTATTGGAAGTCCACACGCTATCGAAGAAAAAGGTCGTAGGAGACTGTCTCGCATGGTGCAGCAAAACCGGAGCCTGACAGTGGCTCAGCTGACAGCCCAATTCAATGCAGGGCCAAGTAGAATAGTATCGAAGCACACTGGTCAGCGGACACCGTTGGATATGGGGCTACGCAGCAAACTTCCCACTCGTGTGCCTATGCTAACCAAGCGTCACCGCCAACTGCGCCTGCGCTGGGCCCGGGAACATCGTGACTGGTCCATGGATCAGTGGGAGAGAGTTGCCTGGTCAGATGAATGACGTTTGGTCATGCATCATGGCGATGGCCGTGTCAGGATACGCCGTCTTCCGGGCGAACAGTTGCTCCCTTATTGTACAGTAGATCATACACAGGTCGGTGTTGGCGGTATTATGCTTTGGGGGACGTTCTCTTCGGCGTCTCTGGGACCCATGGTTGTGGCACAGCAGACCCTGAATGCCACAAGGGTATCTGAACATCATTGTGGACCAGTTGCACCCTTACATGGCTTCTGTTTTTCCAGCTGGAAATGGAATGTTCCAACAGGACAACTCCCCGTGTCACAAGGCTAAAATTGTGTTGGAGTGGTTCGAGGAACATGACGCTGAACTCCAGTTAATGTTCTGGCCGCCTAACTCACCGGATCTCGATCCGATAGAACACATTTGAGATGTCATGGGACGGCAACTCAGAGTTCAAAGACCACCAATTCGCAATATCTCGGATTTGCGTAACAATTGCTTAAACATCTGGTACAATCTGTCTCTGGCTATCTACCAAGGACTTGTGGCATCCATGCCAAGGCGGGTTGAAGCTGTGTTGCGCGTTAAAGGTGGGCCAACTCGTTATTGACAGGTGGTCATAATGTTTTGGCTCTTGAGTGTATATATATATAGTATATATATATATATATATATATATATATATATATATATATATATATATATATATATATATATATATATATATATAGTATATATATAGGGAACAATATGGAGGAGGGGAGGAGGGCCCGTTAAAGTCATTTGTAATGAGCTCCAAAATTTCTGTGCACGGCCCTGAGCTTAACTGCCACGGTGACGGCACAGTTATTACTTCTTATAAAATCGTGGAGTAAATTAACCCAACCATAAAAAAAATTAACGTTTGTAAAAATATTAATTTGGCTGTTGTGACCAACTGAATCGTTGAGTCCGAAAACCAGCGATCTCCACTTTTTTATTACCAAACTGAGATTATTTTTTCTTTGCAACTCATCTGAATACACCTTTTAGCCTGAAAACAAGTCATCTCTTCTCACTAGTAATGAAAAATACTAAGCATTGATAAGGTTCAAGGTTCAATACTATACCAAAATATTATTTTTTGGGCAACAACGAATTTTAAACAACCTGAAGTTTTTGTTCTTTATTTGGTTCGAAAACATGCCTATCCTGGAGATGACTTGTAATCTAACTAGACCGTATGCACACTCATCAACCACAGTCATCGTCATCAACCACATCGCAGAAGTGCACTGTAGAAGAGGTAGTAACATATGAATGGCCACGGGGAAGAATGATCATAGTTTCAGACACACACAATAATTTCCAGTAGTGCATTTTTAAACTTTGAAGTCCATTAGTCGTGCACGCTAGTTTTAAACTTTTTCCAGTTATAACTCAGTGACTATGATCTTTCTTGCGAGTATCATCTTATGTATGTATAATAGCCAATTCACTGATCGAGTAATGCTCCTGATGTCACCAACAATGAAACATGCATGACGGCATTATTTCATTGTTGAAGAACCAAAAATTCAGTAAATTGGTAGTGTTTTAAAATACTAACTGAATTGTGTTCACGAGGTCAAAAGGAAAAGTTATTAATTAGTTTAACTGAAAATATATATATTCTTCTATCTTCTAGTTCCATTTTTCGAATAAAATCTTAATATATAAAAATCAATGTCCTGAGATAATATATATACATATATATATACATATATATATATATCAACGCACAGCCGAAACCGCTGAAGCTTCAGACTTGAAATTTGGCAGGCATGTCCGCATGATTACGAAAGTAACCACTAAGAAAGGATTTTTCGAAATCTCAATTAGTTCGGGAGAAATTAATTAAAACCTCTTAATTTCTGAGAAATTAAAACCTGTCATTGAATTCAAATCCCTTATTTTCGAAGGCTTTCCTCCATTCAAATCATTATTCAGTACTTCATCTCAACTTTTGGTCGATAGTGAACTATAAATTTAATATTGTTTTTGTTTCTCACGTGATTCTTCGAGGCTTTTCTTAAGTCAAATAATTCGCAAATAATTTTCAGTATTACAGATCGGACCCTTTTTTTCTTACTTTGTGTAAATTTTGTTGGCAAGCTGTTTTACTATTCAATTTTTGGTTTTTAAATAACATCATTTGTTTCTTGCAAATGTAATTAGAAAGGTTTAATTTGTTATTTTGTTTGATTTTATTATAAAACTTACTTTTTTAAAAACTCATTGAGGATGGAGCACATCAATGTGAACGGAACTATTCTTCCTCATCATGTCGTTAATATTACAGGTGATGGTGCATGTCTTTGCCGATCTCTTTCGTTTTTATTGTATAATAGTGAAGCTATGTTTAATGAAATTCGTGCTACCATAGTTAATTACGTTTATAATCATTGGGATCAATTTTCTATTATGTCATGTGATAAACACGGTAATAATTATGAAAGCTCCGAAGATTACTTAGTGGATATGTCGCAGGTTCATGTTTTTGGTGGATTCTGTGAATTATTCGCTGCTGGAGACATTTTTCAGTTCTTATTTGAAGTTTATTTTGAAGGCAAATTTTATGCAAAATTTGGAAATGACACTTTTCCAGTGAGAAGACTGAAATTTAGTGGTGATCTTTCAAATGGACACTTTGATGTTTACATACCGGTAAATGAAGCCAGTATAGTCTCTGAAAGTAGCACAGAATCACTCCATAATACCACTGATTTTGAAAACACTAAGGAAAAAAGGAAAAAAAGACGAGCCAGATTTTCAAATGCTACACGTAAAAAGCAGTTGAAAACTGCGGTCAAAAAATATCAACAAAGTCACCCAGAAACTTTAGCTGCTGCTGTGAAGAAATATCAAACAAGTCACCCAGAAGCTTTAGCTGCTGCTGTCAAGAAATATCAAACAAGTCACCCAGAAGCTTTAGCTGCTGCTGTCAAGAAATATCAAACAAGTCAACCAGAAGCTGTAGCTGCTGCTGTGAAGAAATATCAAACAAGCCACCCAGAAGCTGTAGCTGCTGCTGTCAAGAAATATCAAACAAGCCACCCAGAAGCTGTAGCTGCTGCTGTCAAGAAATATCAAACAAGCCACTCAGAAGCTTTATCTGCTGCTGTCAAGAAATATCAAACAAGTCACCCAGAAGCTTTAGCTGCTGCTGTCAAGAAATGTCAAACAAGTCACCCAGAAGCTTTAGCTGCATCAGTCAAAAAATATAAAAAAAATCACCCAGAAGCTCAGAGATCTGCTCAAAAAAATTATGAGAAACAAAATCCTGGTTTACGAACTGAACGCCGTTTACGTCCATGGAACACGAAAACCTACTCAGGTTTTGCATATGATTGTAATACAGAATATGAAAATGATATTGGTACTATGGACAATAAATGCCCAGTGTGCCATGCAAAAAAGTTCAAACGTGAAAGCCCAGGTTTGTGCTGCAGCGGGGGTAAAGTACAGCTTCCACCACTACCACCTCCACCAGAACCACTGTATAGTTTGCTCATGGGCCATCATCCAGATCACCGCCATTTTATTGATCGTATTCGGCAATACAACGGATGTTTTCAAATGACATCGTTTGGAGCCAAGCAAATTAAGGAGACTGGTTTCATGCCAACATTCAAAGTTCAAGGACAAGTTTACCATTTGTGTGGAAGTTTGCTCCCAGAAACAGAGCAACAGGCTCAATTCTTACAGATATATTTCGTAGGTGATGATGAAAAAGAAGCTCACATAAGGTCACACAACTATCCTGGTGTCAAGCCAGACTTGGTAAAGCAACTTCAACATATGCTGCATGAAGTAAATAATTACATCAAGGATTTAAAAACTGCGTTAGATAAGGTGCCACTTGAGTGTCGAAATTTTCAAGTAATGATTCATGCAGATCGTATGCCTGCCAATGCACATAAAGGACGTTTCAATGCACCATCAGCCAACGAGGTGGCTCTGGTGATTGTAGGACAGCAGTTTCAGCAGAGAGACATCATCCTTGAAAGCCGCAATGCAAAACAGCAACGAATAAGCGAACTCCATAGGGCATATGATGCCCTGCAATATCCTCTCATGTTTTGCTATGGGGAAGATGGATATTCAGTTGATGTACTTCAGCAAGATACTGCTGATAAGTTGGGGCCTACTACTAAATTACCTGTCAAGAAAACTGTTTCTGCAGCTCAGTTTTATTCCTGGCGTATAATGTTACGAGATACAGAAGAAAATTATCTGTTACGCTACTGTGCTCTTCTAAGTCAATTTTTAGTTGATGAGTATGCTAAGATAGAAACTGAAAAACTGAATTTTCTCAAATACAATCAAAGCAAACTGAGATCAGAGGAATACATTCATTTAAGAGATGAAGTAGGAAGGTATGATGCTGATCAAATAGGACAGAGAGTGGTATTACCATCATCGTTTATCGGTGGACCCCGTTACATGCACGAACGAGCTCAAGATGCCATGTCATATGTACGTCATTATGGAAGTTCAGATTTATTTATAACTTTCACGTGTAACCCAAAATGGAAAGAGATTCAGCGAGAATTGTATCCCGGACAGAAGCATTATCAACGTCATGACATCATTGCGAGAGTTTTCCATATGAAAGTGAAGGAGTTTATGGATCTTATAGTTAAAGGACAAGTTTTTGGTAAAGTTCGGTGTCACATGTTATCTGTAGAGTGGCAAAAACGAGGGTTGCCCCATATTCATTGCCTGCTGTGGCTGGAAGAAGCCATTACTGCTGATATGGTTGATAAAGTTGTGTGTGCTGAAATTCCAGATGTTGATCGTGATCCCCTTCTCTATGATATTGTTAAGGCTAATATGATTCATGGGCCATGCGGAAGAGTAAATACATTTTCTCCTTGCATGAAAGATGGTTGCTGCACAAAACGATATCCTCGCCCTTTCGTCCAAGAAACGCAGAGGGGACTAGATGGTTATCCTTTGTATCGTAGGAGAACTCCAGAGGACGGTGGTTTCACAGTTAATCTTAAAGGATTTCAGTTAGATAACAGATGGGTTGTACCATACAATCCCGTTTTGTTGCGTACTTTTGAATCTCATATCAATGTTGAGATAACGAATTCCGTAAAATCCATAAAGTATGTTTGCAAATACATCACTAAAGGAAATGATCAAGCAGCCTTCATTTTAAAGAATGATAAAGATATTGATGAGATAGAGATATACGAATCTGGCAGATATATCAGCAGTTCAGAAGCAGTGTGGAAAATATTGGGATTTCCTATTCATGAGAGATACCCTGCAGTAATTCATCTTGCTGTGCATCTGGAAAATGGCCAACGTGTTTACTTCACCGCACAAAATATTCATAACAAAGTTGTAAAACCTCCAGAGACAACACTTTCGGCATTCTTCAACCTTTGCAAAATTGATGAGTTTGCCAGAACACTTCTGTATGTTGAAGTTCCTTCGTATTATGTGTGGCAACAGAATAAAAAGTTTACAAGACGTAGGCGGGGAGAGAAAATTGATCAATGGCCAGGGATAAAGAAAGATTCTGCTTTAGGACGCGTTTACACAATTCATCCTAACAATGTTGAGTGTTACCACCTACGCCTCCTCCTCCATCATGTTAGAGGTCCAACATCTTTTTCTTATTTAAAAACTGTAAGCAATGTTGAATACCCTACATTCAAAGCTGCATGCATGGCAATGGGATTGCTCGAGGATGATAAACAGTGGCAATACACTATTGAGGAAGCTATTTTAAGCAGCTCATCATTCAAACTGCGAGAACTTTTTTCAGTGATCTTGGTATTTTGTCATCCCTCTGATCCCCGAAGCCTTTGGGAAAAGTACAAGGACAGTTTTTCAGAAGACATCCAGTTTCAGCATGAAAGACAACTGCAAGACTCCGCTCTTTCAACTAAGGACAAAGCGTACAACCAATGCTTGATTCTGATTGAAGACACTGTTCAGACTCTGGGAGGTCAGCGCTTAATGGATTATGGTTTACCTCAGCCTGAGCGATTTGAGACTAATTTGCAAAACAGAGAGTACATGCGAGAAACAAATTTTGATCTTGAAGATTTGAAGAAAAAAGTACATAATGCTGAAGTCTCTCTAACAGGCGAACAGTCCAGCGTATATCAAAAGGTCCTCAACAGCCTCGAGTCTGGTTCAGGCCAAATGTTTTTCTTAGATTCACCTGGTAGAACTGGAAAAAACATTTCTCTTAAATTTACTTCTTTCAAAGGTCAGAAGCAATAAAGGCATTGCCTTGGCAACTGCATCATCTGGAATAGCTGCAACGTTATTGGAGGGTGGAAAGACAGCTCATTCTGCTTTTAGATTACCCCTTAACCTCAATTACTCAGAGAATCCAACGTGCAATATTAAAAAACAGAGTAATTTGGCTAAGGTTTTACGTGATTGTAAACTCATTATCTGGGATGAGAGTACTATGGCTCATAAAGCAGGATTCGAGGCTCTTAATGCAACTCTCAAAGATCTAAGAAATTCTGAGGAAGTAACGGGTGGAGTAACTGTTCTACTAGCAGGAGATTTTCGGCAAACATTACCGGTTTTACCTAGAGGAACACGTGCAAATGAAGTTAACGCATGCATCAAATCGTCGTATCTATGGCCTAAAGTGCAGAAACTTCGTTTGAGTAAGAATATGAGAGTTCATTTACATGGAGATGCGTCAGCGGAATTGTTTTCTAATCTTCTCCTTAAAATAGGAGACGGATTATATCCTGAATGTGCTGGCAAAATTATTATACCCCACGCACTCGCTACGGTAGTCACGGAATTGCCAGATCTCATCGCCAAGATTTATCCTGATGTTGCTGATATAAAAAATAAGCCCATTGAATGGTTGTGCGAGCGTGCCATCTTATCTCCAGAAAATGACACAGCCGCAGAAGTCAACAGTATCTTATTAAAGTCGTTTAGTGGAGAAGATATTTACTACAAATCTTTTGATACAACAACAAATCGTGATGATGCAGTGCAGTATCCAGAAGAGTTTCTTAATACCTTAGACCCTCCAGGTTTTCCACCTCACCTACATCACCTGAAAGTTGGAACACCAGTAATGCTACTACGAAACCTTTGTCCACCAAAGTTATGCAATGGCACCAGACTACAAGTGATTAGACTTAATAAGTATGTTATCGAAGCTACGATAATGACTGGATGTGCTCGAGGAGAGTTGGTTTTAATACCCCGCATTCCATTAATTCCGTCGGACTATCCTTTTGAATTTAGAAGAGTGCAGTTCCTGTAAAAGTTTGCTTTGCAATAACCATTAATAAGTCGCAAGGGCAGACGTTAAAAGTAGCGGGGATCGATTTAAGAGAAGACTGTTTTTCACACGGCCTATTTTATGTACCTTGCTCCAGAGTCAGTTCATCAAGCAGTTTAATAATTTTAGCACCAGAAAAAAAAAAAACCAAAAATGTTGTATACAAGGAAGTTCTTGCTTAAACACACAGGCATAACAATAAAATGTGGATGGTCTGCGTTTTCAAAGAAAATCAATACTTTAAAATGATCGTTAATGACAATTAAGGATCGGTTCAGGCCAAGGGCATATATATAAGGAGTCCAGGGGCCCCGGGACCCTCCTAAAATTAGAAAAATATAGGTAATAAGTAATTATTATAGGAGATTTTTATTTACTACGTGCACCAAACACTGTTATCCCCTGCTAATTCCATTACCCGAGCAATGCCGGGTACGGGAATGCTAGTACTATATAATATTCGTGCATATGCTTCATTTAGCAAATTTTTTGACAGCTATTTACTGACTTCTTTTTATTTAAGAATTATTTAATAAGTATCTGTACATTCATGGTTAAAAAGCATAGTAGACTCCGAATGCAAGAATAATATTTGTTGTTCTTATCCTCATATATATAACAGCCAATGATCGAGTAACGCTCTTGACCTCATCAACAATGAAACTCGCTCCACGCCATGATAATTTGATAACATGTTTTGGTAATGTTTAAAATGCAGGGAAAGGCTTTATTGTGACAAGGCTGAACTCGATCCAGTAACTTATCTGCTTTACTGGTAAGACTGAGTCATTTCAGGGGAATGAAGAAACGAAAAAATTGTCAGCAATGAACGCTATCTACTGGAGTTGAGAAATAATCCCTGGAGTTACGGTTAAAATGTCAACCATCAAACTATCACCAAACAGGCAATGGCTTCGTTCAAATGTAGAAGTCATTTTCACCCGTCATACCTTGACGGTGATTTTCTAGTAATATCATAGTTGAAAACTATTTTTAAGAGTCTAACAGCTCCCGTAGAAATCTGATTTTCTCAAAAAAAAAAAAAAAAAAAAAAAAGATTTGTGATCATTCTTTTCCGTGGCCCTTGAAGAAATATTACAGCTATTGTCAGGGACCCGACTTACAGATCTGGGAAACAAAGTCATTTGGTGCTCCTTAAGAGAAACTGAAAATTTCAGCTGATGTGCAGAGTTTAAAATACAATACCAAAATATTATTTTTTGGGCAACAATGAATTTTAAACAAGCTGTAGCTTGTTTAAAATTCATTGTTGCCCAAAGTTTGAAGCTTTTGTAGGAGCACATAATATAAAAATTAAAAAATTTAATATAGCTAATCTCCGAAAAAAATTATTATATACGAATAAAAAATAATAATTAAATTTAATTGTTGCCTATTAAGTATTGATAGAATTGATGAATAATTTGGGACACCTTAAAAGTTGGGGGGGGGGGGTCTTGGGCATTTGTTCCGAATGCCCTCCTGTAAATCAGTCCCCGCCTCTTATAAAAATGTAAGAATGTTATTCCACTTCATATTTTTTAAACAAAACTAACGAATTGGTGAAAGTAATTTTAACAAAATAATAGTATTCGAAATAATTTTTTATTGAAAATTTAAAAATCTTAATAAATAAGGGATTGAATCGTGCTTTGCCTGCAAAATGTATTGCTATGTGGCGTCGATTTGATGTATAAGAGATCACGCACAACAGAGTTGAAGAAGTTCAAAGACATTTCTCTTGTGTTTTTTTGTCTTTAACTCGAGGAGGGTGACGTGCAGTGAAATTAAAGAACGAAGTTTTGTTTTCCGCCACGTTTCCTTTCTAGGTTATGTTTAGTGGTGTTCATGTGGGGGGAATGAAGAAGACAGATGAGTTGTGTGCTACTCCGTGTTTTATGCTCCAACTACTCTTGAACACAACACACCTAGCAGTATGGATAGGTTTCTACAGGGTGTTCCGCTTTAACCTGCAAGACTTATGTTTTCACAACCGTTAGTCTTAGATGTATAATTCCAACTGCAAAAATGTTCAAAATCAGATGCAGAGTTAAGATATTAAAAGTTTGAAGTGAAAATAAAAGTGAGTTAAAAATACAAAATTTAACTTTTTATACGGGCCCCAGGTCCAATAACTTATATTTAGGGAAAAAATCTCCATTGAAAAAAAAAAAAGCCAACACAAAAAGTTTGAAATTAGTACGACCAATATTCACCGAGATATGAAACGCAGAGTTTTGTGACTACACCACTTTGGGGGGGGGGGGGGAATATAGCAGTTAACAAGTGTTTAAAATTATATGTGTGCATAGAGTGTGGTTTTGCAAATTGCTCGAGGTTTTGTAGTGTGCTTTCGCGTATCACGGCCTAACCTTTGCATTTATTTTTGAATGGCAATGAAAAATATAAATACCTTGTTTTTCTTACTTTGACGACCTGTCATTTTTCTGAAAGGACGATAAATTCTAATCTCATCTTCTGTATGGCCCTGAAAATTTTGAATTGGAATAACTCCTTGAGTTTTGGTCGCACAAATGTCAAGTTTTTGTGTCAGTAATAGTTTTCAATGAAGATTAGTTCTCTAAATATTAGTTAGGGGACCTAGGGCCCATATAAAAAGTTAAATTTTGTATTTTTGGCTCATTTTTATTTTTGCTTCAAACTTTCAGTAGCTCAACTCTGCATCTGATTTTGAACATTTTTGCAATTGGAAGTATACATCTAGGACTAACGGTGGCGAAAATAAAGGTCTTGCAGGTTAAAACGGAGCACCCCGTATATTATTGTTATTATTATTACCAGCTTAATAACCGGCATTGCTCGGGTGCTTATAAACACAACATATCTTTTAGATAATTTAAATGGGTGAATTCCATCTAAGAATCATCGGTAAAGCGAAGTGGGAAAATTGGGCGCCGTCAATTGGGCCATTGGGAGCCGGCACTATTGAGTTATTAAAATACGAAAAAGAGAACAACTTGGTTACAACAACTCAATTTTGTTCAAAAGTGCAGGTATGACTACCATAGGCGGATTTAGGACTGAGTTCCTGGGGGGGGGGGGGCAGGATTTTTTTTTTTTTTTTTTTTTTTGAGCAATATTAGTTGTAATCAAGACTGGATTTATAATATAGACTTTTCTGGTCCTAAACTGTTTCTGCTTTTTGGTATGTTTTGTAGACACTGACAACTTTTCTGTCAGTGGCAAAAAAGGTCAAAGTGTCCCCCCCCCCCTCCCCACTATGTTTTATACATACGGTTCATGATGGGAAATGGTGTCCCTTTTAAGTAGGGAATATACCTAATTAGATATACCAAGTAGAATATACCCAATTTTAGGGGTCCGGGGGTTTCTTCCCCGTAGGAATTTTTGTAAAATAGATATAAATTTCTGCATTTTGAAGCCTTCTGCAATTCGAACCACAAAGATCTCTGAAAATAAATAGCAAAACACTCTTTTGCCAATTACGATAATACACAATACAAATCAGTGGCAGCAGTCCTCAGAGAGAAAAAGCGAGGAAGAAGATAAGATTATGTTTTGTTATTTGCTTACATCGGGCTGTTTAAATTCAATTAGTTTTTGATCAAGCCCTTAACCCACCCACAAATACAACAATGAATTAAACACAAAATGATCAATAGTAAAAAATGCTTTTAAAAAAATGGTGTACAGATTTAGAAAATAGATAACAGGAGAGTACCATGCTGCCCATTTGGACAATTCGTCATTTATACACTTGATAAGAAATTAAATTGAAGCACCCTTTGCTTAGGTATTTCAAAGACTCATCTAATCCATTTCAAGGACTTGAGAACAATTAAAATTATTTAATTTCAAGCAGTGCAGAAAACGAAAAGGAATAGAGGTGGTGTTTTTTCCCCCCGTACTGAACAGATTAACAGTATGCAGTAGAAGTAAGATAGAAGCAAGCAATACAAAAGAATTTCCAAAATAATGCACTGCATTTGGGATTAAATAAACAGCAAGATGTGAAACATGTGAGTCACAAAAATTTATCTCAAGTACTATGTTACAAAACGTGAGAACCATGATTTTTACATTTTTGATGCAGGATGAGGCAAGGAAATGAATTTAACATGTTTCGGCATTTTTTCCTCTACCGTCTATCCCCTCCCATTTGTTATAAATGTTTAACTTTATGGTTTGTGTTTGTACTTTTCCAAAACTTTCAAGCACTTAAAAATGAAATTTATTCTTTCAAGTCCTTCCCCCCCCCCCCCCTTTTTTTTGGTAAGGAACAAGTCATGAAATTTTCTGGAGTTGGGGGCCTTCAACAAAGCGGGTGTCCTAAGCTATATAGCTTGTTTAGTTTATAAGAAAATCCGCTTTTTTTAATCTTTGTTTCAGTTTCTAATTTGTTGAAATAATTCTTGATTATTTTAAGTATTGCAGCTGAATACATACCTCGTTCAATCGATATTTTCACTTATATACTTGCCCTAATAGCTTTCAGTTCAAAGTAGTCGTTTTCAACACATTTCAGCATCCCAGTGACTGCTTTACTACTTGTAATATATTGTATGGATTTCTCTCTCTCTCCCCCCCCCCCCAGAAAAGGACA